>NC_090735.1:2648906-2658906 GCF_036898095.1 Palaemon carinicauda
TTTATCTAACCTTTACAAGAAACCCTTTTAATACTTTGCATTTTTTTCAGATTGCATGGCACCACTTCAGAAAATTATTTAAAGTGTGACGGGCCGAGAGAAGGTTGTGACTCAGGCAGGATGAAAGCAACTGAGTTTTTTATAGAAAACCTCCTTTATTTACAAAAGCTCAAGGCAACGGGAAATTTAATGTTCAAAACTGACACCGTTAACGGTGAGAAAAACGGGCATGTTTATTCAGGTTCTTTTTAGTACGAGGGAAGAGCGAAGATAAAAGCCCAATATATGCACAAAATGAACTATGTACGAGTAAGAGGCATTTATGAACTTCGATATCTACCTCTGACGGTTTGGTTTGGTTGAATGGTAACTGGAACTCCAGACTTAGTTCTATAAGAATTTTACTGAAAGTTCTACTATATTTGGAAATGGAGGACTAAATTGGAATTCTTTAGCGTTTTGTACTGTAAGATTTTTGCAAACTATAATTAGGAAAATACGGTAAATAGGTCAAGGGCAAGTTATAATTAAAAATCATCTAATAAAAGCTTATTTTTATCATTGGTTTTCCTTTATAGGTAAGATGACAAATAACGCTTGTGATTTTGATGAATATTAAGTTTACCAAAGTTTTTGGTAATGGAAGATAAAAACCTGGTTAGTTATTCACTTTATTATTATACCAAAGTTTTTGGTAATGGAAGATAAAAACCTGTTTGTTATTCACTTTATTATTATTATAATTAGTTGCTAAACTGCAACCCTAGTTGGAAAAGCCGGATGCTATTAGCCCAGGGGCTCAAACAGGGAAAACAGCCCGGTGAGGGAAGGGAAAGAGGAAAAAATTGTTTTAGAACAGTAACTATATTAAAATATATCCTATATAAATTAAAAACTTTAACAAAATAAGAGAAATTATGATTGTGCCGTAGTATACCCTCAAGCAAGGGAATAAAAAACAACAAGACAGTGGAAGACCATGAGGTTATGGCACTACCCAAGATTAGAAGGATATTTAACTTTATTTTGGTTGCTCTGGACAATCGTTCATTGGAATTATAGATGGGCTTTTTAAGCATTAATCAGATTGAAATAGATACGGGTCCATATTTGGCTGTTTGCGCACCTGAGGTTAAAATTTTACATTTACAATCTCCAAATATCTTGACTGGTTGTCATATTTGGTTTATGCTATTAATGAAATATGTTTAAAATTGAATGGTCCTGTATTTTGTTTCAAAGTTTGAAGTTGGTTAACTATTTAATTTTGCTTCAAAAAGAAAACTTCTGTTTTAAAAAGGTGACTTGGTTATGTATTGAAGGAGACTTCATGGTGTCTTCCCGAAATGGGTATGAGACCAGGTAAATGATGCAACTAGGTTATTTCAATGTTATTTTAAAAGTTTAAATATGAAGGGCTCCTTTGCTTTCTTAACAATTGTTTGGTGCTTCGCAGAAAGCCGAACTATGAAGACACTACATGGTGTGTTCTCTAAATAGGTATATGAGAACGGGCAAATGAATAACTAGGTAATTAAATTTATTTTTTAAATAAAAGGATTTCAAATGGGAAGGTTCTTTTCCTTCTTGTTAACCAACGAATCGCAAATTTGAAGAATTTATTTGGTGTTTCGTAGAAAGCTGTACTATGAAACTTTAATGAAGCTTTAAAAAAAGATTTAAATTACATTGGCGTAGCTTTGAGCCCTGTCCACACGATCAAGCATGGCCGATGGGCAAACAGTGATACCAGGCCACAATAGTTGGTAAGAATGAGGGTTAATGACGTCAGCAGCGGGAAAATCAGACAGGGATCTGGCATCATACAGTTTTGCAAGATCCCTGCCTCTAGTTTTCCCGCTTCTGACGTCATCAACCATCATTTTCACTTAACTATTGTGGTCTGGTATCACTGTTTGCCCGTCGGCCCTGCTTGATCGTGTGGACAGGGCTTTAGATTAATTATGGGTGACTTAAGCTGCATCAAAGTTTAGAATAAAAGTTCGGAGGTATTACTGAAAATAGACAGGGATTGTAAGTTTGATAAATTGAACTAACACCTTTTCAAGAGATTGAGGTAAGTATCTGAACGGATGCAAGCACCCTTAGGATTAAAAAAAAAAAAATTGAGGGACCCTATTTTCAAAAGAAAAAACCTAATGGCGAAAGATATGAGTGATTGGAAGTAGCCTGTTGCTAGAATTATTTTTTTTTCAAGTAGGCAGAGGAAGGGACAGAGACGAAATGTACAATCAGTAATGGCAGAAAACACTTGTAAAAAAATTTGTAAAAGAAGTTCTGGAGTAAATAATGCTAGGCGAGCACGTTACTATATACTAGCCAGGACGTGGATCATAGCAGAGCTAAAACTTACCTGTTGCAAAGTAAAGGTGGTTCGGTTTCGTCTCTGTTTTCTCCTGACGAAGGTCTCGTCGTGGAGGTCAGGGTGGTATGTATAGCTTGTATCTGGGGAAGAGAAAATAGTTGTTAATTATGTTAGGATTGCGTCATTCAATGCATAAACATGTTAATTATGTTAGGATTGCGTCATTCAATTCATAAACATGTTAATTATGTTAGGATTGCGTCATTCAATGCATAAACATGTTAATTATGTTAGGATTACGTCATTCAATGCCTAAACATGTTATAATTATGTTAGGATTGCGTCATTCAATGCATAAACATGTTAATGATGTTAGGATTACGTCATTCAATGCCTAAACATGTTATAATTATGTTAGGATTGCGTCATTCAATGCATAAGCATTAACGAACTAGTAAAGCACTCTGAGAGCTTATTTCTCGAAACCAGCTTGCCTTTCCTAGGAGCATTAATGAACTATCTATAAATTTACAAAAGAGCTTCCACAAAGGGTGGTAACCGATATAATAAAAAGGAAGAAAATGGGGACTTTTTCTCTTTGTTTGTGTTAATTGAATTTTACCGTAAATATACCTTCAACAGCATTTGCTAATTAACGCAAACACACACACGTGTGTATATATATATATATATATATATATATATATATATATATATATATATATATATATATTACTATTATTATTATTATTATTTTACTATATGTATATATATACATATATATATATATATATATATATATATATATATATATATATATATATATATATATATATATACATATACATATACATATATATACATATATATAGTATAATATATATACACATATATATATATATAGATATATATATATGTATATATAATATATATGTTGTATATACAGCATGTTATTATTATTATTATTATTATTATTATTATTATTATTGTTGTTGTTGTTTTTACTACTAGCTAGTATTGTTCTATTTCTTTAAGAAATCCGGACTTTTGACAGATATTTTACTTTACTATATATTTAGCCACATTTCAGGAGAGAGAGAGAGAGAGAGAGAGAGAGAGAGAGAGAGAGAGAGAGAGAGAGAGAGAGAGAGAGAGAGAAATAAAAACTAATACAAAGATTTTGGACTTATTTATCAGAGTTCTCTTGCTTGAGGGTACATTCAGGCACACTATCTTATTTCTCTTCCTCTTGTTTTTTAAAGTTTTTATAGTTTATGTAGGAAACATTTATTTTGATGTTACTGTTCCTAAAATATTTTATTCTAATTGTTAATTACTTTTCTTGTTTCCTTATTTCCTTTCCTCACTAGGCTATTTTCCCTTTTGGAGCCCTCGGTCTTATAGCATTCTGCTTTTCAAACTAGGGTTGTAGCTTAGCAAATAATAATAATAATAATAATAATAATAATAATAATAACAATGATGATGATGATGATGGTTTGGAATAATTCAGAGATTAATGTTATATCTGAGATGATTTGTTATGTGGTAAATAGCAAAATGGCAAGGAGAATCTTGGATAAGTTTTGAAAGCTTAATATACGTTATTTGATTATTTTTATTCAATGTTAGCATATTTGTTTTTTATTCAATGTTAGCATATTTGTTTTTTATTCAGTGTTAGCATATTTGTTGATTATTTTTCTTTACAACATTTGTTAATGAAGTAGTTGTATCATAGATTCTGTATGATACTGCTGAGTGGGCTTGTGAGCACACTGACATACTCTTTTTGATATTCGTTTGTCAAAAAATATTCTAAATATGAATTTGAAGTAAAAATAATAAGATACATCCCACATTTTTTATATATCATTCATTTATTGTAGAAAAATATTTTAAATATGAATTTGAGGTAAAAATAATAAGATTCATCCCACATTTTTTATATATCATTTATCTAATGTCATAAAATATTTTGAATATGACTTTGAAGTAAAAATAAGATACATCCCACATTTTTTATATATCATTTATTTAATGTCAAAAAATATTTTTTATATGAATTTGAAGTAAAACTAATAAGATACATCCCATATTTTTTCATATATTTATTTAATGTCATAAAATATTTTGAATATGATTTTGAAGTAAAAATAAGATACATCCCACATTTTTTATATATCATTTATTTAATCTCAGACAATATTTTTAATATGATTTTGAAGTAAAAATAACAAGATACATCCCACATTTTTTATATATCTAATGTCAAAAAAAAATATTTTTAATATGAATTTGAAGTAAAAATATTAAGATAGATCCCACATTTTTTATAATATCTAATGTCAAAAAAAAATATTTTTAATATGAATTTGAAGTAAAAATAATAAGATACATCCCACATTTTTTATATATCATTTATCTAATGTCATAAAATATTTTGAATATGACTTTGAAGTAAAAATAAGATACATCCCACATTTTTTATATATCGTTTATTTAATGTCAAAAAATATTTTGAATATGAATTTGAAGTAAAAATAATAAGATAGATCCCACATTTTTTATATATCTAATGTCAAAAAAAAAATATTTTTAATAGGAATTTGAAGTAAAAATAGTAAGGTACATCCCACATTTTTTATATATCGTTTATTTAATGTCAAAAAATATTTTGAATATGAATTTGAAGTAAAAATAATAAGATAGATCCCACATTTTTTATATATCTAATGTAAAAAAAAAAATTTTTTAATAGGAATTTGAAGTAAAAATAGTAAGGTACATCCCACATTTTTTATATATCGTTTATTTAATGTCAAAAAATATTTTGAATATGAATTTGAAGTAAAAATAATAAGATACATCCCATATTTTTTATATATCATTCATTTAATGTAAAAAAATATTTTGAATATGAATTTGAAGTAAAAATGATAAGATACATCCCACTTTTTTATAGATCATTTATTTAATGTCAAAAAATATTTCGAATATGAATTTGAAGTCAAAATAATAAGATACATCCCACATTTTTTTAATATATCAGCGCTCAAATAATCTGCAGAGCAACGCATAATCACGAAATGCATAATGCATAATCAAATGCATTCTAAAATGCATCATAAAATGCATCTCATACTCGATAAAGGAAAGCCGTAGAAGAAAAAAAAACACTAAGAGAGAATTGTAGGCAGCGGCTATTTTCGCCGGGTAGCAATTTCCCCTGCGATAATAACCCTCGCCAACCAGATCTGCGCCATTTCTTAGATCCCCCTTGTCTCCTCTCCTCTCTCTCTTCCTCTTAGCCTAATAACCTGGAGGCTTACTCAGATAATAATCTAAATAAACTTAGTCCGCAGTCTCCCGCCGTAATAAGCTCGGTCATTGATAATAATAACGTGAAAATGGCTAAGAGATCCGCCAGCCCATCCCGAGTGGATTACTGCGATATTACCTCGCCAAGCTAACTCAGTACACCCCCTCTCCTCTCCCTCTCTCGACATCCCTCCCCCCTCTCTCCCTTATAACTCCCTTCCTCATTCCTCTCCCCCCTTCATATCTCCCTCTCTCTTACAACCCCCTTCCCCCCCCCCCCCCCCCCCGACGAAAATATCTTTGCTATGAAGCTTTTATTGGTCATGATATTTTCTTCAGTAAGATGGGGAACTACTATTGACAGCGAGTTGCCCCGTGAAGCAAAGTTTTTCCTTCGTGGTGAATACAGAGAGAGAGAGAGAGAGAGAGAGAGAGAGAGAGAGAGAGAGAGAGAGAGAGAGAGAGAGAGACGCATTAAAGCGAGCGTAGAAGTAACACAAATATGAAAATAAGTGTGAAAAGTTGTGCGGCAAGAGACGGCCGCCTCTTCCATAACATGATCATGCCGCGGGCTGATCCTTCCTTTTTCCCTGGGGATCCTTCTCTCCCACCCCCAGGGCCTCTAACTCCATCTGCCCCTCGAAATATTACCCTTTATCTCTCTTTATAGCCTCTCGAGTCCTCCCGCCATCTCTCATACAATTTGGCGCCAATTTTTTCCAGCGTAAACTTGTTGTGTTTGTCATTGGCCGTGTTGGCGGTCATCACTCGCCGTCGGCCCAGCTCTTCGGTGTGATACGTCTTCGAGCCACGAGGGAAAGAAAGCAATATATATGATGTACCCTCCATAAATTACTTGTACGGAATTACATTAATCTTTGCTCTAGTAAGCCCCATACTGTCCGTCGATAATCAATTAAAAAGGATAAATCATTCGCCACAGAAAAAGTCTTACATATATCGGGTTTCAAATCGCCAAGGACAACGGACCTCCAGGAACGAAGACATATGAAACGCGCGGGAAGTTTGCTGGAGAATTCCCTCCCTCGAAGGCAAAGTCTTTACACTCGGGTAGTAACTTATCCCATCAGGATCACTTTTGAAAATACGCCCATTTTTTCACCGTCTCCTCTGTTTTGTGACCTCGTAGAGAAGTTGAAGCGAGGTTTACCGTCATGACAGCCTCCGCGCTCCTTGGATCAGGGGGACTTTCCCGCGCCAAAACTCAGTAAGGGAGCCAATTTCCCCGCCAAGGCGTTGGATCATGGTACCCGTCTTCTGCGGCTAAATAAAAATAAATACGACTCAAGCTGCCTGCTACTTTATATGTGCTCTCTACCCTATTTGTGGCGACGGATTTATTATCGTGCGGGCCAATCACCTGCTGAGGCTGAGATTACTACGATGTTTGGGTGCGCGCGTGGAGTGTCTGAAATCTTATAATCAACGTTTCTTATAAAAAGAGCTTCTTATATGCATTTAATTACGATTAAATTACAATTTCGAAATCCCGGTTTATTAATAACCCAGTGATTTCTTAATCAATCCATCTGTCGACTTATCACGACACAATATAAGTGATTTTCTTAATCATATCGTCACTGTGTTTAAGAAGTGATACTCTGTATGAAATAAGAGTTCAGTTCTAAGACTCCTGTTGGTTAGAGGAAAAGAGGAGGTTGGTAGGTGAAGAATGAGATCCAGATGGTGGAGGTAAAGAAGAGAAAACAAGAGAGAAAGAGACAGAAAGGGAAACATGGAGGGAAGAGAGAATGTTTTTTTGCCATGCTACGACTCTCCTGTTCTTTTCTCCCCCCAAACCGCAACGCTGCAGAGAGCGGAAGGCAACAGTTTTTTTTTTTTTTTTTTTTTTTTTTTTTTTTTTTTTTAGGCGTTTGTGAGCTGGAATATTTATTTGACGGTGAATATGGATGCGACGGTGTTTACTAGATACAAGATTTGTTGCTCATTTTCGAGGAGCTCACGCCTCCAGAGGGATAGAGGGAAACGTCTTTGGCGTCTAGTGTTTTCTGTACTTGTATTGTTTGTCCTGGCTCATCTCTATTTCGTATCTCTGGCATCGCTTCCAGGACTCCCAGTGCCAATTTGATATTATTATTATTATTATTATTATTATTATTATTATTATTATTATTATGATTATTATTATTATTATTATTATTATTATTAGCTAAGCTACAACCTTAGTTGGAAAAGCAGGATGAAATAATCCTAAGAGCTTCAACGGGGAAAAATAGCCCACTTAGGAAAGGTAATAAGGAAATAAACTAAAATGTAATGAATGATTAAAATGAAAAAAGGACAGTTACAACATTAAAAAAATAAACCTTTCATATACAAACTATAAAAACTTAAAAAAAAAAAACAAGAGGAAGAGAAATAAGATAGAATAGTGTGCGCCCGAGTGTACCCTCAAGCAAGGAAATTCTACCCCAAGAGTGGAAGATCATGGTGCAGAGGCTATGGCACTACCCAAGACTAGAGAACAATAGTTTTATTTTGGAGTGTTCTCCTAGAAGAGCTGCTTACCATAGCTAAAGAGTCTCTTCTACCCTTACCAAGAAGAAAGTAGCCACTGAACAATTACAGTTAACCCATAGAACTAAGAAGAACTGTTTGTTTGCTAATATCTAATGTAGAAAACGGTCCTAATTTAATTCTATCAGGTGCTGTTAAAAATTTGCTGTAAAAAAACGGTAAAAATCCCGAAATAAATGTTACCAGGCATTCACCATCATAAAAACGGATATATTGACGTTAAGGAGGGATATTACGGTCGCCAACCTTTAAATGATAATTACAAAGTAGGGTAAAAATTACGGTCACCTGTATTTTGCTGAAATACGGCTGAGAACAGTAGATTTTCACGGAGAATTTCTGATTAAAATTGTTGTCTTTTTTTATTGACGTTAAGGAATGATATTACGGTCACCAAGCCATAAAAGATAATAACAAAGTAGGGTAAAAATTACGGTCGCCTGTATTTTTCTGAAATACGTCTGAGAACACTCGGCCACTATTCTATCTTATTTCTCTTCATGTTATTTTGTTAAAGTTTTTATAGTTTATATAGGAGATGGTAGATATATATTTTAACATTAATCTTCTTGAAATATTTAATTTTTCCTTGTTTCCTTGCCTCACTGGGCAATTTTCCCCGTTGGAGCCCCAGGCCTTATAGCATCCTGCTTCTCCAACTAGGGTTGTAGCTTAGCAATCAATAATAATAATAATAACAGTAGATTTTTACGGTTTTTATCTAACGGTGTAGGATGAAAGGAGTCTTTATCTAACGGTGTAGGATGAAAGGAGTCTACCTACATGGATGTGCAGGTGAGTACGGGAACTCCAGCGTTGGAATCCTAGGTGAAGACCCTGGGTGTAAACTCGGGGGGCAGTGGTAGCAGAACATACTTGAACCTGGAAAGGATATAAAATAGATTGTATTATTGTTGTTGTCATTATCACTGGTGTAGACTGATATTGGATAAAGGGAAGAATGCATTATAGAATAGATTGTATCATTCTTGTTGTCATTATCACTGGTGTAGACTGATATTGGATAAAGGGAGAATGCATTATAGAATAGATTGTATCATTCTTGTTGTCATTATCACTGGTGTAGACTGATATTGGATAAAGGGAGAATGCATTATAGAATAGATTGTATCATTGTGGTTGTCATTATCACTGGTGTAGACTGATATTGGATAAAGGGAAGAATGCATTATAGAATAGATTGTATCATTGTGGTTGTCATTATCACTGGTGTAGACTGATATTGGATAAAGGGAAGAATGCATTATAGAATAGATTGTATCATTCTTGTTGTCATTATCACTGGTGTAGACTAATATTGGATAAAGGGAAAATGCATTATAGAATAGATTGTATCATTCTTGTTGTTATTATCACTGGTGTAGACTAATATTGGATAAAGGAAGAATGCATTATAGAATAGATTGTATTATTTTTGTTGTCATTATCATTGCTGTCAACTAATATTGGATAAAGGGAAAATGCATTATAGAATAGATTGTATCATTCTTGTTGTCATTATCACAGGTGTAGACTGATATTGGATAAAGGGAAAATGCATTATAGAATAGATTGTATTAGTCTTGTTGTCATTATCACAGGTGTAGACTGATATTGGATAAAGGGAAAATGCATTATAGAATAGATTGTATTAGTCTTGTTGTCATTATCACTGGTGTAGACTGATATTGGATAAAGGGAAGAATGCATTATAGAATAGATTGTATCATTGTTGTTGTCATTATCACTGGTGTAGACTGATATTGGATAAAGGGAGAATGCATTATAGAATAG
>NC_090735.1:2669963-2672463 GCF_036898095.1 Palaemon carinicauda
ATTCTCTAGGGCATTGTCCTGCTAACTAGGGCATTGACACTATCCCTTGCCTCTGCCATTCATGAGCGGCCATTAAACGTTCTGCTTATGGTTTGGATAAATTCTTAATTGTAATAAGAATTACTGAATGCTAGAATATCTTTACTTATTAAGCTCTAGGACTTATTAAGAAGTTAACTGTTTTTAGAATGATTTATTGTTAATTTATTCTCTTCATTTATTTATTTCCTTATTTCCTTTCCTCACTGGGCTATTTTTCCCCTATTGGAGCCCTTGGGTTTATAGCATCTTGCTTTTCCAACTAGGGTTGTAGCTTGGCTAGTAGTAATAATAATAATAATAAGAGTGATGCCAGATTTAAATTTTAAATTCAACAATTACTTGCAGCACCTTTAGTGTGACTCTCTGCTTATCTCCTTTGTTGTTAAGACGAAAACTCCGAAATACGCTCGAGATTTAACCAGGGAATGACGTCATAAGACATGGCGTCTTATGACGAGTGCCATGTGTGGATGAGATCATGGTGAAAGGGTAGATGGAGATGGTTTGGACAAGCTATTCGAACTCCCATAGAGAGATTAGTTCACCAGACTTTCAACTGGGTTTCACAAGGCACTAGAAGAGTTGGAAGACCCAGGCCTACATGGCTGAGGGCTATGAAGCGCGTACTAGGAGATGATGAATGGAGAATTATTGAATTAAAATTTCAAGATAGAAACGAATGGCGAAATCTAAGCGAGGCCCTTTGCGTTAATAGGCGTAGGAGATGATGATGATGAATTGTTAACACTCGACTTCCCTGTTTTGGCATTCACTCGCGGAGACCCATCTGCCAATATGAAGAGAGAGAGAGAGAGAGAGAGAGAGAGAGAGAGAGAGAGAGAGAGAGAGAGAGAGAGAGAGAGAGAGAGAGAGAGAGAGAAAATGAAAAAAAAAGCAAAAATGGACTCGATCACACTAACGCACACACGCATTTGGTTTGCCTACGTAAACATCGTAGTGTAGCGCCAACGAAAAAAAAATACATCTATATACATTTTCAACATTGTTTTAAATGTTTTATAATCCGATTTCGCGTTTTTTTTTTTTTTTTTTTTTCGAACCAAGGATTGTCCAAACAGTTATCGAATGGGTAAAAGGTCTATATTCCATTTGAATCACTAAACTTTTTTACGTCTGACTCAAATGATACATTTATGCGCGTTCTGAACAGCAAAACAACATGCTAAAAGCCGCGGAAACATATGCATTGCAAAACAAACTATATCTTCCACCGCACTGACTTCGGAAGATGAGGACTGGCTCAATGGAAAATACAATTGCTTTTCGACGGGTGGCGGATTATATCGTTTGGACGTCAGTAAATACTGTTATGATGGACTTTCTCCGTTATTTTCATGTGCTGATTCTCATCGTAATTTGTTGGACAGGAACTTACGGTCTATTAAATTTCTTATTCCTGATCTAGAGATTAATCTCTGGCACCGTCGTTAAATTTGTTATGCATGTTGCGTAAGATTTTTCATAATTCGGATCATCTTTTACATTCAGGTCTTCCCGGACAGTTCCATCCTGTTCGTAATACTAGCTAGGTTAATTCTAATATACAGGCCTTTTCCATCGTGAGGGTCAATACTACATAGTACTCTAGAAGCTTTATTCCAGCTGTGACCAAGTTGTGGAATGATCTTCCTAAGCGGGTGGTTGAATCAGTGGAACTTCAAGAGTTCAACTTTACAGCGAATATTTTTATGTTGAACAGGCTGACATAAGTCTCTTTTTATAGTTTATATATGAAATA
Source organism: Palaemon carinicauda (assembly GCF_036898095.1). NCBI lineage: Eukaryota > Metazoa > Arthropoda > Malacostraca > Decapoda > Palaemonidae > Palaemon > Palaemon carinicauda. Next base: position 2,671,765 of record NC_090735.1, read on the forward strand.
TCTGTTTTAACGTTGTTACTGTTCTAAGATATTTTATTTCAATTGTTCATTACTTTTCATATAGTTTATCTATTTCCTTATTTCTTTTCCTCACTGGGATATTTTTTCCTTACTGGAGCCCTTGGGCTTATAGCATGCTGCTTTTCCAACTAGGGTTGTAGCTTGCTAATAATAATAATAATAATAATAATAATAATAATAATAATAATAATAATAATAATAATAATAATAATAGGTAAATAAATAAGCAAGCTAGCCAGGAAACTCTACCAGCAGAGGCAAACAACAACAACAACAACAACAACAACATGACTGAGATGAATCCTCACTTCTACAAAATGATGAGATGATGCTGAAGTGACCGACATGAATCTATAGAGTTCATCATAAAAAAAGTACCTTGATTAAAAAAAAAAAGAAAAAAAAAGAAAAAAAATATATGACACTAATACAAAGTGATGAGATAACGTTAGAAATTAAAAATATAAATTCAATGAGCGCATTCTCGTCATTTATGGATGCTGACACTCGAATTAACAGCTTTTGATATGATTTATTACTGAATATCTATTTGCAAAAAAAAAAAAAAAATGAATAAACAAAAAATAAAAAGTAGACTTGATCCTTATGCCTGGTTTACTTTAGCCAAATTGCAATTTACCATCGACGCTGTGCGCGTGTGTGTGTGTGTGTGCGTGT
>NC_090735.1:2682463-2707463 GCF_036898095.1 Palaemon carinicauda
ATGATATTTTATCTTGCAACATATACTTTTAAAATAACTTAAAGAAGTTATCAAGCAGCGTACGTCACAGGTGTCACCAAAAATTGTCTCCACGAGCCTCATGGTTAACACAAAGATGGTCTATGTAAGTCTCCGCTTGAATAAACGTGCTCCGTTCTCGTTATTATCCCAGGATCCGTTTTCTATAAACTTCTTTAAAGGCTAACCTCTTTTGCTAGAATACAACATCTATAAGTTACAAATCATTGCAATATCTTGACCTGTACATTAACATTTTAATATTTACAAATAAGCGTTTTTACACAGGTCATATGACATAAAAAATAGATAGATCTAATCCATATATAACAGCATTTTGCTTTTCCAACCAAAGTTATTGCTGAGGCTAGTAATTATTATTATTATTATTATTATTATTATTATTATTATTATTATTATTATTATTAGCCAAGCTAAAACCCTAGTTGTAAAAGCAAGATGCCATAAGCCCAAGGGCTCCAATACGAAAAAATAGCCCAGTGAGGAAAGGAAATAAGGAAATAAATAAATGTTGAGAATAAATTAACAATATATTCTAAAAACAATAACAGCGTCAAAACAGATACTGTAAGTGACGAATATAATATATAGCCTATTAAATTGAACCAAATACGCTGTCAGCAAATGGTTGTGGTGGCCTATTGGAAGCGTCCCTGCCTAGCATTAGCCTGACATGGGTTCGAGTCACGCTCAAGCTCAATCGTTTCTTGTAGTGTCTGTAACCTCACCATCCTTGTGACCTAGGGATGGGGGAGTTAAGGGGATCCTATACGTCTACCTGCTGAGTCATCATTTGCCTTTGCCTGGCCGTTCCTGGTCCTAGCTTGGGTGGTGAGGGACCTTTGGTGCTGATCATATGCATATATGGTCAGTCTTTAGGGCATTGTCACTGTCCCTTGCCTCTGCAATTCATAAGGGCCTTTAAACCTTTAAGTGTTAACACCACCTTTGTTTCCTTATTTCCCTTCCTCACTGAGCTATTTTCCCTGTTGGAACAATTGGGCTTTTAACATCCTGCTTTTCAAACTAGGATTGTAGCTTAGCTAATAATAATAATAATAATAATAATAATAATAATAGTAATACCAAATTCACCGAAACTAGATTCGAAGTTAGATATTTAAAAGCACTCCATTTTTAACGAGCGCTTTTTTTTTTCATGGAAATTACAAAAAATAAATAAATAAATAAATAAATAAATCAGCATTGGGCATTAAGACTTGATTAAATTTTATTCTTTACTATCCAAATTCACCGTAACTATATTCTAAGTGTGAAATTTCAAAGAACCCCATTTTTAACTAGCCCTTTTTTCATGGATAATTACAACCCACGAAGAAGAGAGAAAACCCAAATTCTGTTCTTTACTATCCAAATTCACCGTAACTATATTCAAAGTGTGAAATTTCAAAGAACCCTATTTTTAACGAGCCCTTTTTTCATGGAAAATTACAACCCACCAAAAAGAGAGTGAAAACCCCAGACCGAAAGTAACTCGGACTTTCCTTTTTCTCTCCTAAAATGGAAGAAGAAGAAGAAGAAGAAGAAGAAGAAGAAGAAGAAGAAGAAGAAGAAGAAGAAGAACTCGGACCTGCTTTTCGTTGAATCACACTCGCGACGAGACAGACAGAAGGCAGAGAGAGATGTGGTTGTTTGGACACGAGTCCACCGAGCGCATTTATCACGTCGTTATGCGCGAGACAAAAGGGATAAAAACGCGATGAGAAAGGGCCGAAGATAAATGAGAAGTGATCGACGATTTTTGAGAGATGCTTCGGGCCTCGACCCTCGAGAGAGCGCGGTCCCTCCCCAATAATAAATGCATGAAGAGGGCCATTATCATCTCTGTTCGATGTAACTACCAAACGGCCACTTATGTCGTTTGTTGTGAACTCCCGCGCAGGAAGAGGATCAAGGGAGGGGAGAGAGAGAGAGAGAGAGAGAGAGAGAGAGAGAGAGAGAGAGAGAGAGAGAGAGAATCCGGCTTTAGAGCCAAATAGCATTTTCATTTTCAAGGGAGGGATGAGTGACAGAAGATTTTGGGGTTGATAAGATATACATAACGAACTGCTGTTTTTTTTTTTTTTTTTTTTTTTCACAAATACCACTCGTGGGTGAATAGAGGAAGACCCACAAACCACCCATTGGTAGTAAGCTGGCCAGGGCACCAGCCGCCCGTTGAGATACTACCGCTAGAGTGTTATGGGGTCCTTTGACTGGCCAGACAGTACTACATTGGATCCTTCTCTCTGGTTACGGTTCTTTCCCCTTGCCTACAGATACCGAATAGTCTGGCCTATTCTTTACAGATTCTCCTCTGTCCTCATATACCTAACAACACTGAGATTACCAAACAATTCTTCTTCACCCAAGGGTTTAATTACTGCACTATAATTGTTCAGTGGCCACTTTCCTCTTGGTAAGGGTAGAAGAGACTCTTTAGCTATGGTAAGCAGCTCTTCTAGGAGAAGGACACTCCAAAATCAAACCATTGTTCTCTAGTCTTGGGTAGTGCCACAGCCTTTGTACCATGGTCTTCCACTGTCTTGGGTTAGAGTTCTCTTGCTTGAGGGTACACTCTGGCGCACTATTCTATCCAAAATCTCTTCCTCTTGTTTAGTTAAAGTTTAAATAGTTTATATGGGAAACATTTATTCTAATGTTGTTACTGTTTTTAGAAAATTCTATTTTTCCTCGATTCCTTTCCTCACTAGACTATTTTCCCTGTTGGGGCTCCTGGGCTTATAGCATCCTGCTTTTCCAACTAGGGCTGTAGCTTAACATTTAATAACAATAATAATAATAATGATAATAATAATAAAAGGAGGAGGATTAGTTATGGGGTCATTGCAAGGAAAAAAAAAAAAAGCTCATATTTTATGCACGGAGAGTTGTCATATAATGTCACTGGAAATATTATATGCACGGAGAGTAGTCATATAATGTCACTAGAAATATAATATAGTCAGAAAGTAGTCATATAATGTCACCTGAATTAATTTCTATTAATTTTCAACACTGTGGTGCCCAACCACAGCAGTATCCTCCCCAGTAAACAGCTTAAACGCACGGTCCCGGGCTGGGATTGATCTCCCGTCATGCGAATGCTAGGCGAACACGTTTCCACTGTACTAGCCAGAAGGCATATCATAACCGTTTTTCAAATTAAGGAAAGATCAATCAAAATATTTATATTCTTTTTTTTTCTTTTTTTTTTTTTAAATAAGGAAGGATCATTAATCAAGATGTGTCCACCATCCTTCATCTATGGAAACTCGGGTTTGTGGTGGCCGATGTGGTAACGTCCCTGACTGGTGATTGCTAGACTTGGGTTCAAGTCCCGCTCAAACTCGTTAGTTTCTTGGATCGCAGTAACCCCACCATCCTTTTGAACTAAGGATGGGGGTTGGGGGGGGGGAGCCTATAGCTATAGGTCTATCTGCTGAGTCATCGGCAGCCATTATTTGGCCCTAATTGGTGCTAGCTTAGCAGGAGAGGGGCTTGGGTGCAGATCATATGTATATATGGTCAGTCTCTAGGGCCTTGTCCTGCTTGATAGGGAAATGTCACTGCCCCTTTCTTCTGCCATTCACGACTGGCCTTTAAACCTTTAAAGGAAATGTGTTGCCAACGTTACAGAATTTGCAAATTCGACATAAGGTGGTTTAAGCAGTTAAGAATTAGCAGGGACTATGCCAGTTTCAATTGCAAATCCTAGTACTGAAATAAAACTATAGTAATCTCGCCCTTATGAACACAGGGGGGCTCTTGGTGATTTTGAGTACGATAATTTGTAAGATGAGTACGAAACTTTTTAATGAGAGGAAGATGTAATTTCTCGCCGCAACTCCACCTCACCTGGTAAGCAAAGATTTTGAATTGATAGGCTCAGTAAAAAGATTTGAATTCGTATCAGAATTGTTATTCTCCAATTTTTCCGCACTTTTTTAACTTCTTTGGCTTAATCTAGTCCTCAATGAGAAGATCAAAGTAGAGTAAAAGTAAGGTTTCAGAAACTGTGCAGTAAAAAGACACCGAATAGAATAATGAAGAGACCCGACAAAATCTCGCGATAGCAACTCCTGCTTGTGTCGAGTGGAAAGTAATCAACTCCCTGGCAAGAAAAAATCTCCAGTTGACTGGAAAGTTAGAGAAAGTGGAGAAGACCCACTTGCTGTTTCATGACCAGCCAGGACTAGCCAGACACCCCCACGGTATGATAACATTTGAATAAACGCTCTTGTCGAATGATCCCGCTCGCTCTGATAGACAAATAGACGGGGCTGATCATCTGTTGATACGCGCGCATTTTTTTTATACTATCATATTTATTTATACTAATTCACAGAGTTTGAGTGGCCTCCAAAATATGCAAATATGGAGATAGAGGCAAAATTGGATATGTGCAGTATATTCGATGGTCAATTCTAAAGTTATGTGTATATCCGAAATAGGTAAAAAAAAGCGCTGTTTATGCATAATGTATAAGTGCATATGTGCATACCACTAGCACATTGATGTATTCCAATGCCAGTGATGTTCTCGTTCGCTAATCTTACTCTATTCAGAGCGTATGTATTCGGTGACAGCCGGTGGCGACAGATTAAACTTTATGTCGACAACGTATTCAATATTCCCTTATCCTTGTTTGTATAGATTCTTCCTATTATTATTATTATTATTATTATTATTATTATTATTATTACTTCCTAAGCTATGGAGATGGAAAGTCAGATGCTATAAGCCCAAGGGTTCCAACAGGGAAAATAGCCCAGTGAGGAAAGGAAACAAGGAAAATTAAGATATTTCAAGAATGGTAACATCATTAAATGAATATGTCCTGTATAAAATATAAAAACTTTAACAAAACAAGGGGAAGAGAAATAAGACAGAATGGGGTGCATAAGTGTACCCTCAAGCAAGAGAACTCTACCCCAAGACAGTGGAAGACCATGGTACAAAGGCTGTGGCACTACCCAAGACTAGAGTACAAAGGTTTGATTTTGGAGTGTCCTTCTCCTAGAAGAGCTGCTTATACTGATTAACTTCTTTGTTTAACCCTTTAGCGCCCATAGGAGGCATAGTGCCTCAGTGAATTCACGCCGTAGGCCTATTTCCTGTGCTATCTCTCTGAACCCAACCCAATTCACTGATTCAATCTCCCTCCTTTTTGTCATTAGCCACGTTTCTCTTAGTCTCATTTTTAACGTTGAAGAAATGTTTTCTTCACGAAAGAGGTTGGTATTTCTAGCATGCAACATTGGCTGGATGATTCTTTAAGTGCTTTATAAATCTCCAAAAATATGTTTTTCAAAATCTTCCTTTGCAATCTCTCCACAGTAGGAAGATTTAATTATCAGCTCTGTAGTGTATATCGCTACTATTTTACTGATTTATTATTATTATTATTATCATTATTATTATTATTAACTAAACTACAACCCTAGTTGGAAAAGCAGGATGCTATAAGGCCAAGAGCTCAAACAGGGAAAAAGTAGCCCAGTGAGGAATGGAAATAAGGAAATAAATAAACTACAGTAGTATTAAAAAATCAAATTGACAAGTTTTAAGAACAATAACAATATTAAAACATCTTTCATATATAAACTATAAAAGAGATTTATGTCAACCTGTTCAATATAAAATCATTTTCTGCAAGTTTGAACTTATGAAACAGGATCATACATTAGTATATTTTTTTCTTACGGGTAAGATGTCTAGGTGCGTAGGATTGCAGGATGTCTATGTGCATAGGATTGTTGGATGTCAAGGTGCGTAGGATTGATGGTTGTCTATGTGCATAAGATTGCAGGAAGTCTAGGTACGTATGATTGCAGGATGTCTCGGTGCGTAGGATTGATGGTTGTCTATGTGCATAGGATTGTTGGATATCTAGGTGCGTAGGATTGATGGTTGTCTATGTGCATAAGATTGCAGGAAGTCTAGGTACGTATGATTGCAGGATGTCTAGGTGCGTAGGATTGCAGGATGTCTAGGTGCCTAGGATTGCAGGATGTCTAGGTTCGTACGATTGCAGGATGTCTAGGTTCGTACGATTGCAGGTTGTCTATGTGCGTAAGATTGTTTAATGCCTAGGTGCCTAGGATTCCATTCCTCACTGGGCTATTTTTTCTTACTGAAGTCCTTGGGCTTATATCATCCTGCTTTTATAGCTAAGATTGTAACTCAACTAGTAGTAGTAGTAATAGTAGTAGTAGTAGCAGTAATAATAATAATAATAATAATAATGAATACAAACCCAGAATCAGTCAAGGCTCCTCAATTATGGACCAACTAAACCTTCCACCCAATTATTTTTGGAATCACTTCTACTAACCTAACGCCCTTCAATCACGCCTTGTCCTCCCAGGTGGGTGTCCTCCCTTGGACAAAAGACATGGCCTAATATCTTAATATTTTAACATTTCTTCTACCCTAAGTTTCAAGTAAGAGATCTTTATGAATACAAGTTTGCCTACTGCATTTTGCTTGCATTTCTTTATTCCTATGTTTCTATTTACAGTGAAAGATTAAATTTTGAATATTAATGGTCGAAAGGAAACAGAAATATCGAGTATCTCACAAGACAGAGTAGAAAGGAAACATAAATATCGAGTATCTCACAAGGCAGAGTAAAAAGGGAAACAGATATATCGAGTATCTCACAAGGCAGAGTAAAAAGGGAAACAGAAATATCGAGTATCTCACAAGGCAGAGTAAAAAGGGAAACAGAAATATCGAGTATCTCACAAGGCAGAGTAAAAGGAAACCAAAATATCGACTATCTCACAAGGCAAAGTAGAAAGGAAACTACAAGGCAGAGTAGAAGGGAAACAGATATCGATTATCTCACAAGGCAAAGTAGAAAAGAAACTACAAGGCAGAGTAGAAGGGAAACAGGAATATCGAGTATCTCACAAGGCAAAGAAGAAAGAAAATCACAAGGCAGAGTAGAAGGGAAACAGAAATATCGAGTATCTCACAAGGCAAAGTAGAAAGGAAACCACAAGGCAGAGTAGAAAGGAAACAGAAATATCGAGTATCTCACAAGGCAGAGTAAAAAGGAAACCAAAATATCGACCATCTCACAAGGCAAAGTAGAAAGGAAACTACAAGGCAGAGTAGAAGGGAAACAGATATCGATTATCTCACAAGGCAAAGTAGAAAAGAAACTACAAGGCAGAGTAGAAGGGAAACAGGAATATCGAGTATCTCACAAGGCAAAGAAGAAAGAAAATCACAAGGCAGAGTAGAAGGGAAACAGAAATATCGAGTATCTCACAAGGCAAAGTAGAAAGGAAACCACAAGGCAGAGTAGAAAGGAAACAGAAATATCGAGTATCTCACAAGGCAGAGTAAAAAGGAAACCAAAATATCGACCATCTCACAAGGCAAAGTAGAAAGGAAACCACAAGCAGAGTAGAAGGGAAACAGAAATATCGAGTATCTCACAAGGCAAAGTAGAAAGGAAACCACAAGGCAGAGTAAAAAGGGAAACATAAATATCGAGTATCTCACAAGGCAGAGTAAAAAGGGAAACAGATATATCGAGTATCTCACAAGGCAGAGTAAAAAGGGAAACAGAAATATCGAGTATCTCACAAGGCAGAGTAAAAAGGAAACCAAAATATCGACTATCTCACAAGGCAAAGTAGAAAGGAAACTACAAGGCAGAGTAGAAGGGAAACAGATATCGATTATCTCACAAGGCAAAGTAGAAAGGAAACTACAAGGCAGAGTAGAAGGGAAACAGGAATATCGATTATCTCACAAGGCAAAGTAGAAAGGAAACTACAAGGCAGAGTAGAAGGGAAACAGAAATATCGAGTATCTCAAAGGCAAAGTAGAAAGAAAACCACAAGGCAGAGTAGAAAGGAAACAGAAATATCGAGTATCTCACAAGGCAGAGTGAAAAGGAAACCAAAATATCGACTATCTCACAAGGCAAAGTAGAAAGGAAACCACAAGGCAGAGTAGAAGGGAAACAGATATCGATTATCTCACAAGGCAAAGTAGAAAGGAAACTACAAGGCAGAGTAGAAGGGAAACAAGAATATCGAGTATCTCACAAGGCAAAGTAGAAAGGAAACCACAAGGTAGAGTAGAAGGGAAACAGAAATATCGAGTATCTCACAAGGCAAAGTAGAAAGGAAACCACAAGGCAGAGTAGAAAGGAAACAGAAATATCGAGTATCTCACAAGGCAGAGTAAAAAGGAAACCAAAATATCGACCATCTCACAAGGCAAAGTAGAAAGGAAACCACAAGGCAGAGTAGAAGGGAAACAGAAATATCGAGTATCTCACAAGGCAAAGTAGAAAGGAAACCACAAGGCAGAGTAGAAGGGAAACAGAAATATCGAGTATCTCACAAGGAAGAGTAAAAAGGAAACCAAAATATCGACCATCTCACAAGGCAAAGTAGAAAGGAAACTACAAGGCAGAGTAGAAGGGAAACAGAAATATCGAGTATCTCACAAGGCAAAGTAGAAAGGAAACCACAAGGCAGAGTAGAAAGGAAACAGAATTATCGAGTATATCACAAGGCAGAGTAAAAAGGAAACCAAAATATCGACTATCTCACAAGGCAAAGTAGAAAGGAAACTACAAGGCAGAGTAGAAGGGAAACAGGAATATCGAGTATCTCACAAGGCAAAGTAGAAAGGAAACTACAAGGCAGAGTAGAAGGGAAACAGGAATATCGAGTATCTCACAAGGCAAAGTAGAAAGGAAACTACAAGGCAGAGTAGAAGGGAAACAGGAATATCGAGTATCTCACAAGGCAAAGTAGAAAGGAAACCACAAAGTAGAGTAGAAGGGAAACAGAAATATCGAGTATCTCACAAGGAAAAGTTGAAAGGAAACCACAAGGCAGAGTAGAAAGGAAACAGAAATATCGAGTATCTCACAAGGCAAAGTAGAAAGGAAACCACAAGGCAGAGTAGAAAGGAAACAGAATTATCGAGTATATCACAAGGCAGAGTAAAAAGGAAACCAAAATATCGACTATCTCACAAGGCAAAGTAGAAAGGAAACTACAAGGCAGAGTAGAAGGGAAACAGGAATATCGAGTATCTCACAAGGCAAAGTAGAAAGGAAACTACAAGGCAGAGTAGAAGGGAAACAGGAATATCGAGTATCTCACAAGGCAAAGTAGAAAGGAAACTACAAGGCAGAGTAGAAGGGAAACAGAAATATCGAGTATCTCACAAGGCAAAGTAGAAAGGAAACCACAAGGCAGAGTAGAAAGGAAACAGAAATATCGAGTATCTCACAAGGCAGAGTAAAAAGGAAACCAAAATATCGACCATCTCACAAGGCAAAGTAGAAAGGAAACCACAAGGCAGAGTAGAAGGGAAACAGGAATATCGATTATCTCACAAGGCAAAGTAGAAAGGAAACCACAAGGCAGAGTAGAAGGGAAACAGAAATATCGAGTATCTCACACGGCCAAGTAGAAAGGAAACCACAAGGCAGAGTAGAAGGGAAACAGATATCGACCATCTCACAAGGCAAAGTAGAAAGGAAACTACAAGGCAGAGTAGAAGGGAAACAAATATCGAGTATCTCACAAGGCAAAGTAGAAAGGAAACAGGGAGCCATTGTTAGGGGTTGTTCATTGAGAAACGCCTCCCCTCCACCTCTCTCTCTCTCTCTCTCTCTCTCTCTCTCTCTCTCTCTCTCTCTCTCTCTCTCTCTCTCTCTCTCCTCCGCACACACAGACATACACACACCTGCTGTTCCATTAGTCTGATCCCATTGTGCAGGGTGGTGACCGCCGGATTTGAATATAAATGGGTATTAAATGGGTAAACAGAATTACCGGGCTTAGAGACCCAAATTACTGGTGGTAATAGCAGGGAGATGAGACACACTTGACGGAAGGAGGGGGAAGGGAAAGGGCGAATAATGGAGGGAGGTGGAAGGGAGGGAGAACTACGCGATATGTTGCTCATGATAATCATTTGAGAGAGAGAGAGAGAGAGAGAGAGAGAGGAGAGAGAGAGAGAGAGGAGTTATTTGGAAGGACAGGATATACAGAGAGAGAGAGAGAGAGAGAGAGAGAGAGAGAGAGAGAGAGAGAGAGCGCGAGTCATTTGGAAAAACAGGAGAGAGAGAGAGAGAGAGAGAGAGAGAGAGAGAGAGAGAGAGAGAGAGAGAGAGAGAGCGAGTCATTTGGAAAAACAGGAGAGAGAGAGAGAGAGGAGAGAGAGAGAGAGAGAGAGAGAGAGAGAGAGAGAGAGAGAGAGAGAGTCATTTGGAAAAACAGGAGTGAGAGAGAGAGAGCGAGAGAGAGTCATTTGGAAAAACAGGAGAGAGAGAGAGAGAGAGAGAGAGAGAGAGAGAGAGAGAGAGAGAGAGAGAGAGAGAGAGAGAGAGAGCGGTGGGAGTGGCGTATGGCCTGAGCACTAGTGGTTGAAGAACAGGATACAAACAGTAGTTTGATTAAGAGTCTATTAGGATGCGTGGCTGGTCAACTGGATAATTTGGGTTTTGTGGAGTAAATAATTTGCCCGGGTGAAGATTGGTTAATTCCCTGGCAAACGTCGTTTGGGCGCTTATGACTGCCAATTCAGCACGTCCTGATTTTAGATACTGTTAAAAAGAACTGTAATTTTAATCGAAAATTCCCCGTAAAAATATGCTGTTCTCAGCCGCATTTCAGTAAAATACAGGCGACCGTAATTTTACCATACTTTGTTTTTATCTTTTACGGGTTGGTGACCGTAATATCACTCTTTCAAAACGGTAAAAATCCTGGAATGAATGTTGCCAGGCATTTACCGTTTTTTAATGCAAATTTTTCAGTGTACATGTCACTGGATTATGCGGTTGGCACGATAGCTTTTATATATGTTACGTTAACGTTATGAAATAACGATATATAATTATAGTTGATATACAACGTCCGTTCTCTCCTCTTCATCCGAATCCTGATACGTTTGAACAAGGTCTAAATAGACCTTACGTTTGAGCGCCAGTTCTCTTGATCTGTCACTGATGGAGGGATTTAAGCTGGCCGCTCCTTCTGTCTTCTCTGTCTCTACTTAAGGCGTAAATGATTTAGCAGTTAGGAAATTACTAGTGAAAGCTACACTGAATCTCGTCTAAACTCTGAGATGCCGAGTTTACATAGAATCTGCCGGGTTAGATCATTGCTCAGAATGCATCTATGACGTTTAAAAACTCTCCAAGAAGACTAAATTACAGCCATATCATTGCTCTAAATACATCTTTAATGTTTAAAACGCTTCAAAGATCGAGTGACGTTCGGCAGACAAGAACATCTAAGAGCATTTGAAGGAGGAGGATGAAAATTAGTTGGAGAGACCACAAGATAAATGAAGAAGTACTAAGAAGAGTTAAGCCAAGCAGCATTAGGTCAGAATGGGCATAGCCATGATCACCAAAGCTGTACTAGTCAGGGCTACCCATACTAGATTGGTTCACTGAGAGCGTTCAGACGAAAGTCTCCCATCATCACCAATGCGCAATAACCTGCGTGGTGATGAAAACTGACCAAATCCCAGACATGGAGAAGAGAGAACCCTAATTGCAACAGTAAAAAGAAAGCAGAAGAACTGGATAGGACACATAATTAAGAGATGGGTGATTGAAGGACTTTATAGAAGGCAAATTTGAAGGACAAAGACCCAGAGGATGGAAAAGGACGTCATGGTAGGTGACCTGAAGAGAGGGACAAGGTACAGTTGGCTTCATTTATTCCGGTACACTTCACGGAAGTTAAGGAGACATCTGACCGCTCCACATTGTAGATGGCAACACTGTATTAGCAAAAGAGAAACTATTGACAACGCTGTTTGTAAAAGAAAGTCACTGAACTTGGAAAACACGAGATTAAAATGTTTTTATTAATTTTACGAAGCACTGTATAGAAAAATATTGTTATTTGGTTAACAGTAAATTGAATTAAAATGCTTTTGACCACTTTTTTATAAGGTCAAAAACTTTGTTTTTACAAACAGCGTTGCTAACAGTTTTTCTATCGCTAAACACGGCGTTATCTGCTACAATACACAGTTGCTAGACGTCTCCATAGCTTCCCGCGAAGTGTACGGAAATTAATGAAGCCAACTGTATCAACAGCCTGTAATTGGGAACCAGAAGGTAAAAGAGGTGGCCATGAATACACTTTTACAAAAAAACCGTAATTTTAATTGGAAATTCTCCGTAAAATATATACTGTTCTCAGCCGTATTTTAGTAAAATACAGGCGACCGTAATTTTACCTTACTTATTATATTCTACCGGTTGGTGACCGTAATATCACTCCTTTACGTCAATATCCCCGTTTTTAAAACGGTAAAAATTCTGGAATAAATGTTGCCAGGCATTTACCGTTTCTTTCAATGCAAATTTTTAAGTGTAGAGATTTATGTAGGGCGACTAATCAATGAAATGACCTGCCTAGGGGCAAAGCATTACAGTAAACAGGAACTGTATAGTAGTCAGCAGAAGAGAAGGACCTGCAGGATCTCATAATGGGTCGGATTGAGAAGGATTTGGAGTAAAAAGTACCGCTGAGTGTAAAGAAAGACGTTTATCACTCGCAAATCTATAATTTACGGGAGCCTGATGACTCCCAAGGGGAAGGGGTGAGAGATATGTGACAGGATGACGCATATTGGGATAAGTTCAAAAGAATAACGGCCTGTAGCACATGCTGACACTGCCTGCTGTGAGTAGGATGCAGGTTCGAGCTTTCAGAACTCAATGTGACTCATTGTCAGATGTAAGTACACTGTTAAAATTTGCCGCAAAAAAAAAACAAAAAAGAAAAAAAAATGACAGCCTGTAGCACATGCTGACACTGCAGGTTTATCTATAGCCTGCTGTGGGTAGGATGCAGATTCGAGCTTTCAGAACTCAGTGTGACTCATTGTCAGTATAAGTACACTGTTGAAAATTTGACGCCCCCCCCCCCCCCCAAAAAAAATGTAAAAATTCTGGAATGAATTTTGCAAGGTATTTACCGTTTTAAAAAAGGATATATTGACGTTAAAGTTATATTACGGTCATCAACCCGTTAAAGATAATAAAGTATGGTAAAGATTACGGTTGCCTATATTACTGAAATTTGGATATCAACCGTATATTTTCACGGAGAATTTCCGATTGAAATTACGGTTGCATTAACAATGTAGAAAAATTAACGTTCGATTATAATTTTATGTGCTCTCCTTGCTGTTAACCTCGTCTAAATACTGTTCAACTTCTCCTACTCGTCCAATTCGATCGCCTTCTAGAATCATTTTCAAAACCATGTAGGCCTATTCATTTCTGGCACAGCAACAACTAGAGGAGCATTCATTAGAGCGCAGACCTCCGCCGCGGCAGATTATTTCTCCATCTTTTGCTCGACCTTGTCCTCGTATTAATTGGCGTGGATTTTCATGCAATCAAATAGGTACCAAGTTTGAAGTCTCTGTGACAACGATGTCCAAACTTATGGCTGATTACGGGAATTGGACATTTGGCTTGATTGTGACCTTGACCTTTGACCTTAACCTTCCAAAATTTAGTAATTTCCAACTTTTTACATAACAGCTAATCCCCACAAGTTTCATTACTCTACAATCGAAATTGTGGCCAGGAAGCTATTCACACACAAACTCACAAACGGGGGGGGGGGGGGAATAAAACATAACCGCCTTCCAACTTCGTTGGCGAAAGTAATAACAGTCTCTCTATAGTGAACCAATTTTGTATCCATACCTAACTATATTCAATTTTTTATAGTGAGGCAGATTTGCACCGCCTTGCAACGTTGCCTTTTTAGCTCGGAAAGGTTTCTTGCTATCTGATTGGTTAGAATGATCTTGTCCAGCCAACCAGCGATCAGAAAATATTTCCGAGCTAAAAGGGCACCGCTGCGAGTCGGTGTAAATCTGCCTCGCTAAAAAAAAATTGACTACAGTAAACTATTTTTAGCGTGTGACTGCGATATTCTATGAGTGATAAACGTCACAAGGTAAAAGATTTATGCTGTCATCTCCCATATCTCTGGGAAGCTTACATCGTCCAATTTTGGAGATGGCACGTAATAAACAAACAGTTATTATTATTATTATTATTATTATTATTATTATTGTTGTTGTTATGTTGTAGTTAATATTATTAGTGTTATTATCATTATTATTATTATCATTATTGTTGGTGTTGTTGTTGTTGTTATTATTATTATTACCATCATTATTATTATTATTATTATTATTATTATTTCTAGCTAAGCTACAACCCTAGCTGAGAAAGCCGAATGCTATGAGCACAAGGGCTTCAATAAGGAAAAATAGCGCTGTGAACAAATGGAACAAGGAAATAAACTACAAGAGAAGTAATGAATAATTAAAAATAAAGTATTTCAAGAGCAGTTATAATATTAAATTAGATCTTTCTTATATAGACTATAAAAACTTAAAAAAAAAAGAGAAATGAGATAGAAAAGTGTGCCCTCAGACAGTTATACATTTTGAAAAAATTTTCTTTAACAACTACAACAATAACAAACAACAACAATGATAATAATGATAGAATAAAATGTAGTTAAAAAACTATAACATTATGTGTATATTTATACCCATTTGTTTATTACCACACACACAAACACACACACACATACCTACATGCATATATATATATATATATATATATATATATATATATATATATATATATATATATATATATATATATATATATATATATATATATATATATATATATGAATATATACATACATATATATATATATATATATATATATATATATATATATATATAAATTAATATAAATATATACATATATATATTAATAAATATATATATATATATATGAATATATATATATATATATATATATATATATATATATATATATAAATTAATATACATATATACATATATATATATTAATAAATATATATATATATATATATATATATATATATATATATATGAATATATATATATATGTATATATACATATATATATATATATATATATATATATATAATATATATATTAACATATATATATTCATATATATATATATATATATATATATATATATATATATATATATATATATATATATATATATATTTATATATATATATATATATATATATATATATATATATATATATATATATATTTACATTGAAAAAGATCTTGAACTAAAACATCAGAAACAACAACAATAATAATAATGATATAATAAAATGTAGTCAAAAACTACACCAAAATGTGTATATTTATTCCCTTTTATATATTGCCACACACGAACACACAAACACACCTACAAACATAAATAATATATTTGCATAGAAAAAAAAAAAAAAACAATCTAGTAGCCTCCATGAAATTTAAAAAGCATGCACAGACAATATCCATTAAAATGCAAGCATATTGCATAAGACTCTCCTAGGCCGTAGAACATGAAACGAAATGGCGTGTGAAGAGGATTGCCCTACGAGAAGTATTGAACACTATCTGGGTTATTCCCACTTCCATAAAACCTTTTGAGTGGAATAATTGTCAAACAATGATTAAAAAAAAAAAAAGTTAAAAAAAAAGAACTATAAAAAAATAAAAAAAAATAAAAAAGAAGTAAAAAAAGAAGTAAAAAAAACTAGAAAAAAGTAAAAAAAGAAGTAAAAAAACTAGAAAAAAGTAAAAAAAAAAGAAGTAAAAAAACAAGTAACAAAAGAAGTAAAAAAATAAGTAAATACAAGAAGTAAATAAAAAGTAAAAAAAGAAGTAAAAAAAAGAATAAAAAAAGAATTAAACAAAAGAAGTAACAAAAAAGAAGTAAAAAGAAAGAAGTAAAAAAAGGTAAAAGAACAAAAAGAAAACAGAAAAGAGGTTCAGGAGAGACACTTTTTTTTTTTTGGGGGGGGGGAGACTAAATGGGTCATTTTATTTATATTGGTCATTATCATAACGTATGTTTTTTTTTTTTTTTTTTTTTTTTTTTTTTTTTTTTTTTTTTTAATAACCGCTTTACTTAATTTTTACTAAGAATTACAGATTATTGATTACAGCTATTTTCTTAATTTGTGTATTTCCCTTTTTTATCTATTCAAATATTTTTTCTGAAATATTTTTCTTTTGATAACCAAAGTTATAGCCTGGCTTGTAATAATAATAATAATAATAATAATAACTTTCCATAAAATCATCTTGGCTAATATTAACACTCCAAAATTTAGCCATTGTTTTCTAGTCTTGGGTAGGGCCGTAGCTTCTGTACCATATTCTTCCACTGTCTTGGGTTAGAGTTCTCTTGCTTGAGGGTATACTTGAGCACACTATTCTATTTGTCTCCTTATTTACAATCCTCACTGGGCTATTTTCCCTGTTGGAGCCCTTGGGCTTATAGCATCTGGTTTTCCAACTAGGGTCGTAGCTTAGCGAGTAATAATAATAATAATAATAATAATAATAATAATAATAATAATAAAGGTACTTGGACCCTGAATCGATGTGATAGAGATAGAAACTGCTTCGCCACAAATATAATGATCGCGAAATCGTGCGTTGTTCATTAAATTCAATTTTACTCCCATTCTTTATCCACCTGTTCCTAATATAAGGTTGTTACGAATTAATCACTGCAATACCGTTATTTACAAAGACCGTAGGAGTACGTACACTGTTTAAGATGAAACGTTATATGTCTGGCAACATTTATTCCAGGATTTTTACCGTTTTAAAAACGGATATATTGACGTCAAAGGAGTCATATTACGGTCACCAACCCGTAAAAGATAATAACAAAGTAGGGTATAATTACGGTCGCCTGTATTTTACTGAAATACGGCTGAGAACATTATATTTTTACGGAGAAATTCTGATTGAAATTACGGATTTCCTTAAGAGTAGAAAGATAGATTTATTGAGAGAGTTTACGAAGAAATAAATTAATAAATACGATCTATTTAAAAAAAAAAAAGAGATAGATATAAAAATCTAAACAAAATACGCACGTATTTTCTGCTGCGAATGGTCCAAACAAGCAGAGATTAATTTATTATGGATGGTAATACCATACCATGACGGGGGACCATGCAGGGTAAACATTTTCGAAGAGGAGATATCTATGAAACAGCTACCATCAAATAAACAAGGGCGCTCAATGAAACAATTTACTCCTCACAAAATATTTAGTGAACTCTGATTTTAGTAGTTACACGAATCACGGCTATTGATTGGCTGCCATTCGATAGTCAAAGTGAATATTACAAAGCCATTAGCCCACATGACCAGACTAATGGATCAACTTAGCTGTAATGCTTACAAAAAAATATACGCTCGCAGCCCCTCCACCCCACCGACGTGACGTCACCCTTGTCTGATTTCGGTAGGCTAAAAAGGGGTGGAAGAATCATTTTGTGGATTTCTTTGATTGTCTTGTTTTCTTTATTAAACACTTATATCCTTACACGAAAGACACATATAATGCTTACAAAAAAAAATATACACATATATATATATATATATATATATATATATATATATATATATATATATATATATATATATATATATATATATATATATACGCTCGCCGCCCCTCCACCCCACTTACGTGAGGTCACCCTTGTCTTCGATAGGCTAAAATGGGGTAGGAAAATCATTTTGTGGATTTCTTTGATTGTCCCTGTTTTCTTTATTAACCTCATATATCCTTACATGAAAGACACAAGGTATCTGTTCATTTCACAGATAATAATAATAATAATAATAATAATAATAATAATAATAATAATAATAATAATAAATACTTTGATTGGTTCAACACGGTGAAAACTTCAAAACTAAATATGTTATCATTTATTGTTCTCGTAAACGATAATAATTTGTTGGCTGGGAAAAGTTTCCTGATCGCTGATTGGTTGGACCAGATAATTCTAACCAATCAGGTAGCAGGAAACTTTTTCCGAGCTAAATGGGTACCACTGCGAGTCGGTGCAAATGCACCTCATTAAAAACAATTGTGTATAGGAGAAAGACACTCTAAAATCAAACCATTGTTCTCTAGTCTTGGATAATGCCATAGCTTCTGTACCATGCCCCCCCCCCCCCACTGTCATGGATTAGAGTTCTCTTGCTTGAGGGTACACCCGGCATGCTGTTCTATATCCTCTTCAGCTTTTTTTTTCTTTTTCTTTTTTTTATGTGAAGGATCTAATTTAATGTAGTTACTGTTCTTGAAATATCTTATTTTGTTTCTTCTTCTCTTGTAGTTTATTTATATCTTTGTTTCAATTCCTCACTGGGCAATTTTTCCTTGTTGGAGTCCTTGGGATTATAGGATTTTGCTTTTCCAAGTAGGGTTGTAGCTTAACTAATAATAATAATAATAATAATAATAATAATAATAGTGATAATAATAATAATAATAATAATAATGATAATAATGATAATATTAATGATAATAATAACAATAACAATAATAATAATAATAATAATAATAATAATAATAATGATAATAATAATAATAATAATAATTAATAACAATAACAATAATTACAACAACAACAATAATAATAATAATAATAATAATAGTAATAATAATAATCCTTCTAACAGACTTCTGTAGAGAGACCAAGTGTGACTCGGTCAGTTACTAGCGACTTAAAAATCTATTTTTCAGTAAAGATTATTATTATTATTATTATTATTATTATTATTATTATTATTATTATTATTATTATTATTATTATCATTATTATTATTATTATTATTATTATTATTATTATTAACTAAGCCACAACCCTAGTTTGAAAAGCAGGATGCTATAAGCCCAAGGGCTCCAACAGGGAAAAATAGCCCAGTGAGGAAAGGAAATAATGAAATAGATAAACGATATGAAAAGTAAGAAACAATTGAAATAAAATATTTCAAGAACAGTACCAATATCAAAAGATTTTTCAAATATAAACTATAAAAAGAGACTTATATTAGCCTGTTCAACATAAAAAAAAAAAATTGCTGCAGTTTTGAACTTTTGAAGTTCAACCGATTCAACTACCTGATTAGGAAGATCATTCCGTAACTTGGTCATAGCTGGAATAAAACTTCTAGAATATTATATCATAGTTCTTTGGAGACAAATCATATCTCCAGACAAATCATATCTCCAGATTGATTTTGTCCTGAACGATTTAATCTTCTCTTAAGGATTAAATCTAACTGAAATGAAAATAAGACAAAGAGAAAAATGGCTATAAGAGAGATTACACGAGTGTCTTGGGTAGATGGAGATGGTTTGGTCATGCTCTTCGCACTCCATAAGAGAGATTAGTTCACCAAACTTTCAACTGGGCTCCACGGGGCACTAGAAGAGTTGGAAGACCCAGGCCTACATGGCTGAGGACTATGAAGTTCGAAGTAGGAGATGGTGAATGGAGAAGTATGGATTTGTATACTGTCTAAATCTAACAGAGGCCCTTTGTGACAAGAGGCGTAGGAGGAGATGATGATGATGATGATGATATTTTAAACGTTTAACTGGGCTCCAACAAGGCACTGGAAAAGCTGGAAGACCCAGGCCTACATGGCTGAGAACTATGAAGCGTGAAGTAGGTGATGATGAATGGAGATGTATTGATTTTAAAAGATCAAGATAGAGACGACTGGCTAAACCTAACCGAGGCCCTTTGCGTCAATAGGCGTAAGAGGAAATGATGATGATGATGATGAAAAATGAGAATATCTTTCCCCATTTAGCTCATGACGTCATGAGCAGCAATGCATTTTGGGGGTTGCATAGCTGCTGCATTGATCACGAATGACAGTTTTTTTGAGTCCTGGAGACAGGAATTGCAATTGCTGCTGTTCCATTCTGGGTCGGGGTTGCCAACCAATCCCAACCATTAGCCTAGAGAGCCAATAGCTGCGCGCTACCAAATAAGGCATAATGTATTTCATAATGTATTTTCCATTAGTTGTATTGCGCTGCCGGTATAATGTATGCCCCTATCAGCAAACACTTTTTGCATGTCTGACTCAGGGCTATTTATTATTGATAGCATAACGTATGCATCAACAATAATCCCATTGATATAAATGGGTATAAAAAGTGTCTAACTGTGAACTTACTTTTCCGGATCAATTTGGGTGAATGCGTGTCTCATTGCCGTCCTCGTATATGAAGTCCTGGAATCCAGGATCACTTCTGGATGAATTATGCGCAGCTTCAACGCGGATTATTTATATCGAAGCCAAAAGTAAATCAATTAGGATAATTTCGAGCTTGGGCAACGTTTTATTCGTATGGCATCAGAATTAGATTAACGAGCATGGAAATTAACTTCAATTAGGGCGGACTTAAGTGGAATATGATATCAATCTATTTAGAGGAAATATTTATCTTGGCCTTGCTATGCATAACGAATTGAATCAGTTAAAGCGAATGTGTGTGAGTGTTTGTGTATGTGTGTGCGTGTGTGTGTGTGTGTGTGTTTGCGTCCCCTGATTACATCGCTGTCTGATAGAAGGCTTTGAGATGAAAGAGCTTCACTAATCAATGAAATCAAAATGAATTAACGTCCCCCGACTCGGCCCAGTATTTGCTGCAAGAAAGGATGGTACCAAAGACTCGCCAAAGGGCTGTTTTGCCCTCCGAGTCTTCCTGTATTTGCTGCAAGAATGGATGGCACCATACATGCTTCAATGGCTGTTTTGATCTCTGACTTGGAAAGCATTAACTACTAGAAGGGCTGACACTAAAGGCTGTTTTGTCCCCGGACTCCCCCTATATTTGCTGCAAGAAAGGCTGGGACAAAGCACGCAACAATAGCTGTTTTGCCCTCTGACTTGGCCAGTATTTGCTGGAAGAAAGGGTGGGACCAAACATGCTCCAAGGGCTTTTTCTTTTTTGCCTTTTGACCTGGACAGTATTAGCTGGAAGAAAGGCTAGCACCAAGCACACTCTTAGAGTTGTTTTGCCCTCTTACTCAGCCAGTATTTGCTGCAAGAAATGCTGGAAGTAAGCACGCTCTTAGAGTTGTTTTACCCTCTTACTCAGCCAGTATTTGCTGCAAGAAATGTTGTAAGTAAGCACGCTCTTAGAGTTGCCTTGCCCTCTTACTCAGCCAGTATTTGCTGAAAGAAATGCTGGAAGTAAGCACGCTCTTAGAGTTGTTTTACTCTCTTACTCAGCCAGTATTTGCTGCAAGAAATGTTGGAAGTAAGCACGCCCCAAGGACTGTTTTGCCTTCCGATTCGGCCAGTATTTAATGTAAGAAAGGCAGACACTCCGCACGCTCCAACTTGACTAGTATTTGCCGCAAGAAAGACAGGCACCAGGTACGCTCCAAGGGCTGCTTTGGCCCAGGATTTGGCCAGTATTTGCTACAAGAAAGGCTGGCCGCAAGCACTGTCTAATGGTTATTTTACCCTCCTACTCAGCCAATATTTGCTGCAAGAAAGAGTGACACTAAACATGCTTTAAGGGCTGTTGTGCCTTCCAACTCGGCCAGTATTTACTGAAAGAAAGGCGGGCACCAAACACGTTCTATTGAGTATTTTTTCTTCTCATAAGGAAATGAGAAAGAGCCATACTAGAGGGCATATATCAAGATTATTATTATTCATTATTGTTGTTAGTAGTAGCAATAGTAGCAGTGGTATTAATACTGCTATTATCTTAAGAGCTGTTGTTGTTGTTATTATTTCGATTATTATGGATAATGATAATAATAATAATAGTAATAATGATAATAGTTATTATTATTATTATTATTATTATTATTATTATTATCATTATTACTATTCTTATTCCTACTGCTACTATTATTATTATTATTATTATTATTATCATTATTATTATTATTATCTTAGTTACTAATCTTATCACTACTACTATTATTATTAATATTATTATTATTATTATTATCATAGTTACTATTCTTATTACTACTACTATTATTATTATTATTAGTAATAGTAGTAGTAGTAGTAGTAGTAACATCATCAACATAATCATCACGACTATGATCACTGCCGTTACTTTTAATATGTGCAGCACCGAACTAATGCCTCTCCCTTTTACTGGAAACAGAATATTGAGGGCCATTTTGTGTATCATAATTGAATGATTTCTTGTTGTGAGTGGTTGCAATATAATCCCGGAGAGTTGCATGCCATTGCTATCAGCGAAACCCTGTAAGCCAACTGATAGCAATTTTTTGTTGTTGTTATTTTGATGTTGATGTCTCGTTGTCCGGCTGTCGTTAGCATGGCTGGATATGTCTATTATGTCTACTTATCTATCTTTTAGTTTATTTATCTGTCAGTTTATCTATCCGTCAGTTTATCTATCTGTCTATCTGTCTATCTATCTATCTATCTATCTTTGCCCGGCTGTCGTTAGCATGACGGAAATCTGTCTCTCGCGGCCATGTTGACAATGGCTGGATCTGTCTATCTGTCTACTTATCTATCTGTCAGTTTATCTATCTTTCTATCTGTCTATCTTTCTATCTATCTATTTACCCGGCTGTCGTTAGCATGACGGGAATCTGCCTCACGCTGCCATGTTGACTATGGCTGGATCTGTCTATCTGTCTACTTATCTATCTCAGTTTATCTATCTATCTATCTATCTATCTTAACCCGGCTGTCGTTAGCATGACGGGAATCTGTCTCACGCTGCCATGTTGACAATGGCTGGATCTGTCTATCTGTCTACTTATCTATCTGTCAGTTTATCTATCTTTCTAGCCATCTATCTATCTATCTATCATACTATCTATATACTATTTATCTATCTATCTATCTGTCTATCTATCTTCCTTCTATCTATTTATCTCTCAAGTTATTTATCTGTTTACCTATCTTTCTAAATGTATACCTTCCTATCTATCTATCTTTCTATTTATATACTTTCATATCTACCTATCTACCTATCTATCTATCTATCTTCCAATCTATTTAATATATGAATCTCTGTCTATTTATCTATCTAAATGAGTCATGTAAATTTAATCTATCTATTTATCTATCTATCTAATGAAAATCTGGTAGATTAAAGATAACGTCAGAAGAAAGAAACACTTAATGCGGGATATATTTGACTACAATTTACCTTAGCGTTTGTTTAATATCTGATTGCTCTGGAATACATTTGATAGCAGATTACAATCGAATGCATATAACTGAATGTGACTTTGATATGCTTGTTTTTTTACTTTTATTCAGTGCATTAAATACTGATGACTGAATGGTTTTGTTATAAGTATTATTACAAACTGATTTGGAATGCAATTGATTCCAGGTTAACTTGGAATACTGTGATTGCTTGTGATTTTGGGAATATCTTTCATGACATATTACTTGACAATACCATTGATGACTGACAACTTTTGAAATACGTTTGATTTTTTTAGCCATTTCTGAATGCGTTTAATTAATTCTATGGGATATATTTGATGACATATTATATTATGTTTGATTACTACATTGGGGGAAATGTATGTCACATATTGCTTCAGATCAATTTTCATTGGTGACTGATAAAAAGCTTTGATTAAAAATTAAAATTGACCCACTTTGTTATTGGTTTCTTGGAATACATCAAAATAGGGAATGGTAATTTGGAATGGTAATTTGGAATGATATTTGAAGAATACTGGGAGTTAAGTGGCAGGACAGGATTAGAAATGAAACTATAAGAGAGATTACTCGGTTGCCATATATAAATTAGATCATGGTGAGGGGCAGATGGAGATGGTTTGGGTATGCGCATCGCACTCCCCGAGAGAGATTAGTTCACCATACATTTAGCTGGCCTCCGCAAGGCCCTAGAAGAGTTGGAAAACCCAGCTCTACATGGCTGAGGACTATGGAGCGTGAAGTGGGAGATGATGAATGGAGAAGCATTGATTTAAAAGCTCAAGATAGAGACGACTGGTGAAATCTAACTGAAGCCCTTGGCGTCTATAAGCGTAGGAGGAGATGATGAATGGAGAAGTATTGATTTAAAGGCTCAAGATAGAGACGGCTGGAGAAATCTAACCGAGGCCCTTTGCGTCAATAGGCGTAGGAGGAGATGATGAATGGAGTAGCATTGATTTAAAAGCTCAAGATAGAGACGACTGATGAAATCTAACTGAGGCCCTTTGCGTCTATAAGCGTAGGAGGAAAGGATGATGATGCTGATTTGATATTTGAATATGCATTCATTATTTCTGAAATAGTTTCACTCCTAATGAGATGTAAATTCATTTGACCAAAATACTCTTTCGTAATAATTTCCTGTATCATTTACTCACATTCTTTTTCTTTCAGTTTTTAAATATATTTAGTTTTAGAGTTCTTAAGAAATTTCATTTACGTTATTTGTAACTATAAACAAATTAATTTGCTCTTTGGTAAAGCGATTTGGTTTGAACGTTTAGAGAGTTCTTATGATCTTGTCTAACTTATTCTTGATGTTTACCACATCCAGAGAGAGAGAGAGAGAGAGAGAGAGAGAGAGAGTGTGTGTGTGTTACAAGGATTTTGGTTGCCTCAAGGACATTTTTGTCCATCCGCGGAGACTCCATTTGCTCTTGGGTAGAGCGATTTGGTTTGAAAATTTAGAAAGCTTTTATGATCTTTTCTAACTTATTCTTGTTTACTACATCACCTGGTAGCCTGTTCCACACACACACACACACACAGAAAGAGAGAGAGAGAGAGAGAGAGAGAGAGAGAGAGAGAGAGAGAGAGAGAGAGAGAGAGAGAGAGAGAGGATTTTGAATGTCTCAAATACTTTTTGGTCCATCCAGGGAGGCTCCGTTTGCTCTTGGGTAGAACAATTTGGCTTGAACGTTTAGAGAGTTCTTATGATCTTGTCTAACTTATTCTTGATGTTTACTACATCCAGAGAGAGAGAGAGAGAGAGAGAGAGAGAGAGAGAGAGAGAGAGAGAGAGAGAGAGAGAGAGGGGG
>NC_090735.1:2712463-2717463 GCF_036898095.1 Palaemon carinicauda
TAAAATAGTATGTAATTTTTTATCAGTGGAATCCATAAAATACCAGAGAATTGTTGTTTCAAAACTGGAATCTATAAAATACTAAAGAATTACTATTTCAGCAGTGGAATTCCTAAAATGATATTCAGACACCTTCAGAAATAAGTTATCTGATCCTGTCTAATGCAGTTACAGCGGAAAACTGCCGACCAAAGTCACTGAAAGCGCATGATGATATGTCTGGAACTCTCTCAAGATTCAGCTTATTGGAAATGCCTTATCTGGTGATTGCCAGACTAGGGTTCGAGTCCCGTTA
This sequence comes from Palaemon carinicauda, assembly GCF_036898095.1. NCBI lineage: Eukaryota > Metazoa > Arthropoda > Malacostraca > Decapoda > Palaemonidae > Palaemon > Palaemon carinicauda. The sequence continues at coordinate 2,712,759 of NC_090735.1, forward strand.
TTGGAAACGTCCTTGTCTGGCGATTGCCAGACTAGGGTTCGGGTCCCGTTATTGGAAACGTCCTTATCCGGCGATTGCCAGACTAGGGTTCGGGTCCCGTTATTGGAAACGTCCTTATCCGGCGATTGCCAGACTAGGGTTCGGGTCCCGTTATTGGAAACGTCCTTATCCGGCGATTGCCAGACTAGGGTTCGGGTCCCGTTATTGGAAACGTCCTTATCCGGCGATTGCCAGACTAGGGTTCGGGTCCCGTTATTTGGAAACGTCCTTATCCGGCGATTGCCAGACTAGGGTTCGAGTCCCGTTATTGGAAACGTCCTTATCTGGCAATTGCCAGACTAGGGTTCGAGTCCCGTTATTGGAAACGTCCTTATCTGGCGATTGCTTGACTAGGGTTCGGGTCCCGCTCAGGCTCTATAGTTTTTTTAGTGTCTGCAACTGCACCATGGATGTACAGTGGTACTCATATTCCTCTTAGGTAGGAGAGACAATTTATCTCTGGTAAGCAGATCTTCTAGAAATACACTCTAAAATCAAACCATTACTCTCTATTCTTGGGTAGTGCCATAACCTCTGTACCACGATTTTCCACTGTTCTGGGTTAGAGTTCTATTGCCTGAGGGTGCACTATTCTATCTGTTTCCTTGTTTCCTTTAATCACTGGGTTATTTTTCCCCGTTGAAGCCTTTGGGCTTAGAGCATCCTACTTTACCAACTTGGGGTTGTAGACTCGATTATATAGACCAGGCAGTAAAATGACATGAAAACTCTTAGCTGCAAACTTCGTACATTCACACACTTCTTTGTTATAAATGATTTTTCTCGACTTCATTATTTTGTGGTGGATAGCGAGGGAGGGTGGGCTGTGGCACCCTATAGTCAATTTATTTTAGCGAGGCAGATTTGCACCGACTCGCAGTGGTGCCCTTTTAGCTCGGAAAAGTTTCCTGATCGCTGATTGGTTGGCCGAGATAATTCTAACCAATCAGCGTTCAGGAAACTTTTCCGAGCTAAAAGGGCACCGCTGCGAGTCTGTGCAAATCTGCCTAGCTAAAAGAAATACTAGCTAAAAGAAGTACTAGCCATACTCGGCTGTATCCCTCGTCAGGCTGGGAAGAACGAAGAGAGGAAAAGTCCCCCTTTTGTTCATTTATTGATGTCGGCTACCCACACCCCTATCTCCAAATTAGGAAGTACCTTGGTAAATAGATTATTATCATAAATCATCCAAGATACCTTAAGGCTCGCTCATGAGCTATGTTACTTAACCCATTCACTGCAATTGTTAACTTAGTCAAAATTTGAAAAGGGAGAAACATCTTTTAAAATCACCCAAACCAAAGCAAGATTGTATTCATTGGTGAGATCTTGATCAGAGCTAGTCAAGAAATACCTTCATGCTAAGATTTGTAGGGGTCTTGAAAGAATTTGCTCCATAAAAAAATGTTGAGACCACCACTGGCAGTGAAAGGGTTAAAAGCAATTTTCCTCTCTCTCTCTCTCTCTCTCTCTCTCTCTCTCTCTCTCTCTCTCTCTCTCTCTCTCTCTCTCTCTAGATTTAAGTAGCCGTCTCTTTACTCTCCCCAATATCCTGCCTTTTAGTCTTTAATCGGATTCAGTTTCACTTCCGTAGATAGTTTGTTTAGTGAAATATTAAAGCTTAATCTTTTACCGTACATTCCGAGATCCTTTCCTCACTAGGCTATTTTTTCCCTGTTGGAGCCCTTGGGGCTTATAGCATCTTGCTTTTCCAATTAGGGTTATAGCTCAGATAATAATAATAATTATAATAATAATAATAATAATAATAATAATAATAATAATAATTAAGGTTTACCTTAGCTAATGATAATAATAATAATAATAATAATAATAATAATAATAATAATAATAATAATAATAATAATAATAATAATAATAATAATAATAATTTGCTATCTTCATCGATTCTTTGGTGTGCCATCACTTAAGGGAAAAAAATATTTTTTCCTCATTGTTTATTATCTTTGTATCTATCAATTTATCTACTTATCTATCTTAATTTATGTTTATTTTCTTGGTGCTTTGTTGTAATTCCCGTCAGAAGGTTAAGTTAATTGTGTCTTTACTCTTTACACAATTTGATTACACCGGAGAAAATCTACATTTCTGGCTGATAACAGTAAGTTCTTGGCAAGTTATTATTATTATTATTATTATTATTATCATTATTATTATTATTATTATTATTATTATTATTATTATTATTATTAATAGCTAGGCTACAACGCAAGTTGGAAAAGCAGGTAGCTATAAACCCATGGGCTCCAACAGGGAAATTAATCCAGTGAGGAAAGGAAATAAGGAAACAGAATGGATAGTGTGCCTGAGTGTACCCTCAAGCAAAAGAACTCTACCCCAAAGACAGTGGAAGGCCATGGTACACAGGTTATAGCAATACCAAAGACTAGAGAACAATGGTTTGATTTTGGAGTCCTTCTAGAAGAGCTGCTTACTATAGCTAAAGAGTCTCTTCTACCTTAACAAGAGAAAAATGGCCACTGAAAAATTATAGAGCAATAGTTGAGTGAAAAAGAATTTTTCTCTTATCTTAGTGTTGTCAGGTGTATGAGGAAAGAGGAAAATATGTAAAGAATAGGCCAGACTATTCAGTGTACGTGTAGGCAAAGGAATAATAAAAATTCTAAAGGAATAAAACTGGATATATTTTCATAAAATTCTCGATTCTTGCTCAAAGTACTGAACAACGAAGAGGTTTATGAACCGGACCTAGGATAACATTCTATGATTTATTTAATCTTGAATCTTTATTTTTATCCTTTCAATATTCTGCCACACTCTCCATTCAACTTACTCCAGTGGAAGTTTGTTAAAGGTAAAACCCTTGTAAATCCTTTGAACAGTGAAGTATTAACAACTATCGACTTTTTTTCAAAGACGAAGGGCATCATCACTCACAGTATGCTTGTTTTAAAGAGACTGGACAGAAAGATTGATGAAAAGCTGAGAGATGAACAAACAGGATTTCAAGAAGGTAGAAGTTGTACTGGTACAGCAATGTGTAGAATATAGAAATCCACTTTTGATGGCATTTGTGGTCTATGAAAAAGGCCGTTGATAGTGTGCACCGGCCAATTTTGTGGAGAGTCCCTCATTATTATGGAGTTCCTCTTAATTAGGTAAATTTCATTAAGTCTGTTCATGATCATAGTAAGTACAAAGTTAATGTTAAGTCCTATCAAATGAATTTTCAGAGAACAGTGGAGTACTCCAGGGGAATGTGTTGTCACCTATGTTGTTTATCCTTCTCATGGCTTTTGTTATGCATAGAACAGTTGGGGAAAGTAGAGAAGTATTGGACTGGATTGGTAACAGTAAATTAGCAGACCTAGAGTACGCTGATGATGCTGTCCTTGTTAGCAGAACATCACAGGATTTGCAATACCTGCTTACCAGAATGCATGAAATATCACACGAGGTTGGGCTGAAGATAAAAAGAAGAAAGACAGAGATGATGAGAACGGAATATGCAATGGAAGATGAAATATCATTGGAAAGAGAAAGGAGTATTCTCTCCAGATTTTCTAAACTGATGAGCGGAAATAACAGCCGTAAATACAAAATATCAATCCTCAAAGCTACGTCCTACATTTGAGAAAAAACATTAAAAAACAAATACCCCTAAAATCTAGGCAAAAATATTTTAGCATAAAACGTTTATCATTACGTCCTTTGAGATTTATCTGAAATAAGTGTACCTCTCTCTCTCTCTCTCTCTCTCTCTCTCTCTCTCTCTCTCTCTCTCTCTCTCTCTCTCTCTCTCTCTCTCCCTCTCTCCCTCTCTCTCCATGTGCTCTTATACTTGATTTTTAGTTGAATTCATGTCATATACTTTTGTGTAGAGGCAAGAGAATAGAAATGATAGTATCAAATTATCGAGTCAAAGTCAAATGAGCTGTAGTTTTCTCTCTCTCTCTCTCTCTCTCTCTCTCTCTCTCTCTCTCTCTCTCTCTCTCTCTCTCTCTCTCTCCATGTGTGTGCTTCGCATGTTTGCAATTATTTATACCGAGTTTATAGTTAAATCTATATCACATAATTTTGCGTAGAGGCAAGAGAGCTGAAATGACCGTATCAAATTATAGAGTCAAAGTCAAATGAGCTGGAAAATATCGTATGCAGGAATCACATAACATTAAAATGACATTAAATTCATATCTGAATTGTTGGGGACCGTGATATTGTTGATGGAAGTGAGCGGCAAGAGAACGGCAAACAAGCAAACGCCCGGATAAACAACTTTATCTAGTTAAGTGATTTACCCGAATATGACGACTTTGTTGCAACTCTAGTGTTGTTTGTTTCCAGCTTAATTAAGGCTGATTATCATTCGGTATTTTTAATTACAATGTATAATGAGCCGCAGTGTGAGGACATTATTATATTCAGCTTTTGCCCATATAGAAGGAATATTATATAATCTTTTATTTGTTCAAACTGCTGTGGGATTATCGTTTTAATTGTTTTACTTGTTTACTTGTTTGTTAATCCCTGTCTCCTTTTTAGAATCTCTATCTAAATATGTCTTTCATTGAGTCGTCTCATCCTTTTGAGCACTGAACTAGAGGAGTGGGGTTGCGAGACTCAAAGCCCTTCCTATACCCTCGTTCATAAACCTGGTACCAGAAAGATTCGAACTAAAGGACGT
>NC_090735.1:2722463-2727463 GCF_036898095.1 Palaemon carinicauda
AATAATCATAGCACTTTTCATATAGGTTACTTATTTCCTTATTTCCTTCCCTCACTGGGCTATTTTTACCTGTTGGAGCCTTTGGTCTAATAGCATCCTGCTTTTCCAACCAGGGTTGTATCTTAGCTAGTAATAATAATAATAATAATAATAATAATAATAATAATAATCTGCTTTTCCAATCAGGGTTGTATCTTAGCTAATAATAATAATAATAATAATAATAATAATAATAATAATAATAATAATAATAATAATAACGGTAGAATGAACAACAGTTGCAGAAGTCCATGACACTTCTGAGTAGAAAGGTTTGAACAGGATAAAGAAATTAACTTTATTTTTACTTTTTTTATATTCTCGCTTTCTTTCCCCAGAGTTCAAAAGAGATGGGTCATAACTCGATTTAATCGGACTGGGGTCGAAAGCTATTAGATTAAAAAAATCACAGAAAAAAAAAAGAATCTGTTCTCTGGCTGTGCCTGAATAACATAGTTATTGTAATTCCCAGTTGCAGAAATATATTTCTTGTCATTCTCAGTTGCAGAAATATATTTCTTGTCATTCTCAGTTGCAGAAATATATTGCTTGTGATTCTCAGTTGCAGAAATATATTGCTTGTCATTCTCAGTTGCAGAAATATATTTCTTGTTTACAAATCGTGGTTTGTTTAGCTATTTTCAAGAAGACAGACTCTGGTGATATTCACCAAACAGGGAACTGGGGACGAATTTCCAATATGGCGTCGACACGGGGAAAACCAACGCTTGCAAACACGCGGTGAAAACGAACTAAAATCGCCGCTCGTGATACGCAGGAGAGGAAAACCCGGAGGTGGGGTGAGAGCCTGACCCTCTATAAGGGCCCTGGGTGAGAGGAGGACCCACTATAAGGGCCCTGGGTGAGAGAGAGCACAGTCGTCTCCTTCTCCCTACACCCTCAGCACAGTTGGGCGCGTTAACCAGATTGTGTAGGGAAGGTGTATCTCTTGGGAAAACCTCGGGATACACTTACAACTCCCATCAATATAATACACTCGGTCTACGACGGACGCACTCGCGCGCGCGCGCACTCCACAATCCCTCAAACCTCTCTCAGGGAACTGCTTGTGCAGAAAGACAATTCGGACAATGGCTTCCATATATGCATCTCGAGTGTTCTCAAACGACGTGATTATCATATCTATGATTTGAGTAATCATTTCGCTTTAAGAAAAAGTATCTGTGTCCCTACATTGCAAGAGCTGCATGTTTCATGAGCTTAATTATGTTGTTCTAATCAGCAGCTGGTGCTTGTGGAAACTCCAGCTTCCTTGAGGAATTTGCTCCTGCTAATATCAAAATATGAAATTCATTAACATATGTGTGTTCGTGTGTGTGTGTCCTATGCTACTTATGATAAACAGGGAAATAAATGATTGTAGGGAGGATTTTAATGTACCTAATTTCTCTTGGCAAAAATATTTTACATATCATTAGTTAATGCGATGCTGAAATTGAGATTTGTACAAGTGCATATGAATCGGCGGGATTTTCTCGTTGTTCCCACTTAAACGCAACCCGTATTTAACCCGTATTTCCTTTTTCATTTTTGCCAATACATGTGATTTCTCATTACGCTTTCGAAACAAGTTTCTTCTGAACGATATATTACCCTTTTTCATATCTCTATCTTATTTTATTCATGATTGTATCTTTATAAACTTTATTTTACATTCTTTTTGAAGTGTCCCACTTTACGTAACCCGTATTTAACCTGTATTTCCGTTTCCACATATTCCGATACTTGATATTTCCCATTACGCTTTCGAAACAAGTTTCTTGTTACCGACCTATCGTTATTTTTCTTAAATGTATTTAATGTTATTCATGTTTTTATATTTATAAACTTTATTTTATATTTATTTTAAACGTTTAAATCATTCCCCTTACTCTACAATTACTCGTATTCCTTGCTGTATTCTGTAACACACTTTTCATCTTCCTACCATAATTCAATTAATCTATCATCATCATCTACGCCTATTGACGCAAAGGGCCTCGGTTAGGTTTCACTAGTCGTCTATAATTTATGCTTTTAAATCAATACTTCTCCATTCGTCATCTCCCACTTCACGCTTCATAGCACTCAGCCATGTAGGCCTGGGTGTTTCAATTCTTCTAGTGCCTTGTGGAGCCCAGTTGAAAGTTTCAATTCATTCATTCATTTACGATAATAATAATAATAATAATAATAATAATAATAATAATAATAATAATAATACCCTATATTGTTTGCTTCTGACATTTGCAATTAACTTTCTAATTACGATAACTTTTTTTTTTTTTTTTTATTAATCGCCGGAGTCTTTCTTCAACTGAAAACAATGATTTTCAATACTTCTTCAACTCCATACATTTCAGTTATTTGCATACCGTTTCTTCGGGGCTGCCATAAGGTTTCTCTAACTTCTTTTACTCTTAATGTTTCTCTAACTCATTTTACTCTTTATCTTTATCCTACTCATTTTACTCTTTATCTTTCTCTAACTCCTTTTACTCTTAATTTTTCTCTAACTACTTTTACTCCTAATATTTCTCTAAATCATTTCACTCTATCTTTCTCCAACTTATTTTACTCTTAATCTTTCTCTAACTCATTTTACTCTCCATCTTTCTCTAACTCCTTTTACTCTTAATATTTCTCTAACTCATTTTACTTTTAATCTTTCGCCAACATATTTTACTCTCCATCTTTCTCTAACTCCTTTTACTCTTAAACTTTCTCTAAGTCTTTTTACTTCTAATCTTTCTCTAACTCATTTTACTCTTAACCTTTTAACATGATTGCTTTAACTTGACGTCAATGCACAAATTAATTTGAAAACAATGATTTCAAAACTTTTATTAGAATATTCCATAGTATTTTATTATCCTGTTGGAGCCTTTAGGCTTATAGCATCTTGCTTTTCCAACTAGGGTTGGAAATAATAATAATAATAATAATAATAATAATAATAATAATAATAATAATAATAATAATAATAATAATAATAATAATAATACGCACGAGAAAAGTGATAGACTCGAATAGGTCAGAATCAATCAGAACATTTTGATAACCCTTTTAATTTTAGGTGTTTATTTTGTGTTTACATTAAAACAGATAAACCTCATGCTCTGATAAACTTGCTTGTGAGGAAGATACTATAAACATTAGAGAAATATCAGGACTTAGAAGTGATTTACGTTGTCAACATCAAAACATCGCAACATCGAGTAATAGTCTTTAACGATTTGTCAATCTAAGTTTATTTTTTTTTTTCTGAGGATTTAACGTTAACCAGAGAAGGACACTGGTTAAAGCACCCGTTCTTATAGCAAGTAAACAAAGAACTATACTAAATTTTTTTTATGAGGTGCATTTGCAGCCACTCACAGCGGTGCCCTTTTAGTTCGGAAAAGTTTCCTGCTATCTGATTGGTCAGAATTATCTTGTCCAGCCAATCAGCGATCAAGAAACTTTTCCGAGCTAAAAGGGCACCCCTGCGGGTCGGTGCAAACCTGCCTCACTAAAAAGAATTGACTATAGATGGCCACTTAGTAGAGAGCATGCTTTCACCACGCCAAGCAGTCTTATTTTGCTCTTAATTCCACTGTGTACTTGAGCTTCAATTCATTTCCTTCAAAATGTAATGGTTTTGTCCTTTGGCCATACCAACGTCCACAAATTTCTATTGAAATTGGTTCTGTAGTTTTTGCGTAATAGTGTTCATAAACAAAAAAACAAGCAGTCTTATTTTGCTTTTAATTTCACTGTAAACTTGTACTTCAATTTCTTTCCTTCAAAATCTAGTATATTTGTCCTTGGGCCATTCCCCAAATGCCCACCAAGTTTCGCTGAAATTAGTTCTGTACTTTTTGTGTAATGTGTTTTAAAAATAAAAAAAATAACATTGCTAGTACTTTCAAAGTACCGCTGCGTACTTGTACTATGATTTACTTTATCCCCAACACGACTACAAAGTTTGTTCAAATAGGTACAGTAGTTTTTATTGTATTAAGTTTCTCACAAACAAACAAACAGGGATGGAAACATACCCTTCGATCTTCGATTTTGGCGAAGGCAAAAATTGCCTATTCTTGCAATCTCCATGAAGCCCCTTTCGTAAGACCAATCACCTCCTAAGCAAGATTATCAGGCAACCCCGTCTCAGAATCCTACAAGCAGGGTTTAAACTTTGGTAACTTGCATGGTTTCAACGTAATTCTTATGGTAATAACGGTTTTACTAGCTTCAAATTTCAGGAAAACGGAAAAGTTTTGGTAATAGAAGGTAAAAAGCAGCAGTCTCTTAAGGTTATGGCCACATGCTCAAGTTTAAACCCTGCTTACAAGCCATAGGCCAGCCCTTTCTTTACATAGATCTACGATTCAATCAGTGAAGTGAACTAGCCCACTCTCACTCCAGTTCGGTAAGCTCTCGAACTGTCTTTGTGCTTCGAGTGGCATAGCTGAAGCAGGTAGGCAGGCAGGACTGAGAGTTCGCCCGCTGCTGTAAATGCTGCTCTCATTTCACAACAGACAAACTAGGTAATGGATTCGTTAATTGGTTGTTACCTGGCCTTGCAGGGGTCAGTAGCAAATACCCCATTTTCTGTGAAAGATATTTGATTGAATAACGCCATATTATTCTCTACCTTTTCCTTGCTCCAAACCCTTTAATATAACCAGAGAGTTAATAATATTTGTCCATTAATTTTTTAATCCTGGGAAATATCCCCTAGCCGTCATAGATGCGATACAATTAGTTTTAAGAGCGAAGGGCTTACCCGGCCAGAAATTGGATGATATATCTGCAAAGGATGTAATGTCAGAGAATATGCTAAAAATTGCCATGAATTGGTCATCGAATTTGTTGTCAGGGGAACAGTGCGATTAATGCAGATGTTGATTTTCTACCTACGGCTTTCAAATACGGTGGAATGTAGAATATTTATTGTAATTCACTGGCAAAATTAA
>NC_090735.1:2732463-2734963 GCF_036898095.1 Palaemon carinicauda
ATGAAGTGTGGGACAGAAGTAGATGGAGAAAGCTGACCAGAAACATCGACCCCACATGGAAGTGGGAAAAGACGTAGACAAACAAGAAGAAGAATGTTAGCCTTCTGGAATCTTTATAAACATTGCTTAATAGTTTATCTTATTATTTTATATATTAGTTGAGATCTACAATCTCCATGTTCCTTCTTTAGGAAAAAAACTCATATTTCAACCCTCCTCAATTTCTTGCATCTGCCTTTTTTCATCTGCTAGGAGAAACAAGAGATCTGCCCGGAAGAATTCATTTAACCATGTCTATTGTAGAGTCACTGGAGAGTTGGCACTGGATGAAATCGAAGTAAGGGAAGAAGGGGTTCAACTGTATAAACTGCTTTCTCGAGTGTATAGATAACTACAATCGTAGGACGTGAAGGAGTTGTAGGAACACTTGGGAATGAGGAGATGGGAAGATTCGAGGCAGGTAGTTTAAAATTCTTAGGGTTTTAAAGAAAAGGATAGAACTGGTGGGAATTGTTCATCACTTCTCTTGTTATTTTTTTTGTTTATTTGTTTACTTCACTGGGCTAATTTTCCTGTTGGAGTTCTTAGACTTATAGCATCCTGCTTTTCCATCTAGGGCTGTAGATAATGATAATAATAATAATAATAATAATAATAATAATAATAATAATAATAATAATAATAATAATAATAAGAAGAAGAAGAAGAAGAAGAAGAAGAAGAAGAAGAAGAAGAAGAAGAAGAAGAAGAAGAAGAAGAAGAAGAAGAAGATCCAAAAAATGTTCACATTTTTCAGTTGCTTCCTACCAAACAGAGAAATTGATTCAAGCGGCCGACGCTGCCGTACAGTGGGACTAAGGAGGTCAAAAGAAGAGAGAAATATATTTAAACTTTATTTTACTTTTACCATTGAGACGTCACTTAGATTCTTTATCAAAGAGTCTTCGAAGAATTCAATAGTTGTCTTAATTTAAATTCCATGTAGGACTTAGTATTATATTTCCTGCGTGATATAGGATACTGTGACGACCTTCCTTTTTCAGGACCAACGAAGGAGGGACCTTTCCGTGTCACTTCTCGCCCTTACACGTTCAGGTCTTGATCGATACCTTATTTATTGCCTTGTAAAGTAAATACATCAAGTCTTTTTCACGTTTCATTTTTTTGTATAATTCACTTTCTTGTCCCACTTGGGGAAGAGCCTGTGGCCTGCATCTTTGTGCAGGTCTTTCTAAAACGAACGAACAGTTCCTTTTCACACTAGAAGAATATAACATCTTCTCTCCTTTATATCCTGCAGTCCTTAAAGTCCTTTCGAACCTCATGGATGAGAAATGAGAATCCGTTTCCTTTCAAACAATTATTATCGAACATCCTTTATTTATTCAGATGTCTTCCAAAACAAAAACACCATGTTTTTCTTTGCACTCTCCCCTCGTCTTGTTTATAACATTTATGGCACTCTATGCATGCATAGGGTAACATGAGTGTCCTTGAATTCCAATTATGAGATTAATCCCATTTCTTCAGACACCGGTCCTCCTTCAGAGCTCTCTCTTTCCTCTTCTTCTACTCCTCCTTCAGAGCTCCTTTTCCTTTTCTTCTGCTCCTTCACAGCTTTCTTCTTCCTCTTCTTCTACTCCTTTAGAGCTCACTTCTTTCTCTTCTTCTGCTCCTTCACAGCTCTCTCTTTCCTCTTCTTCTACTCCTTCACAGCTCTCTCTTTCCTCTTCTTCTACTCCTTCACAGCTCTCTCTTTCCTCTTCTTCTACTCCTCCTTCAGAGCTCCTTTTCCTCTTCTTCTACTCCTTCCCAACTCTCTCTTTCCTCTTCTTCTACTCCTTCACAGCTCTCTCTTTCCTCTTCTTCTACTCCTTCTTCACAGCTCCTTTTACTCTTCTTCTACTCCTCCTTCACAGCTCTCTTCTTACTCTTTTTCTACCCCTCCTTCACAGCTCTTTTTCCTTTTCTTCTACTCCTCCTTTACAGCTCATATTCTTCCCATTCTTCTTATTATCGAACCTATTTGCTGAGCGGTAGATATATTCACTTCCCTGCTGTTTTCCTTCGTTTTATTCGGTCTGATTTCCTTGGCCCGTCCGGGAGGGGCCGTACCATATCCGGTACTAAAATCCGATTGCATTCATTTCTCTTCGGCCGAAATATCCCCAGAAAAACCATCTTCCGAATAAGATTCTCGAAACTGAGCGTTTCTGCGCCAACATAACAGGGAATTTGTGGCCTCGCAGATTCTTCTGTTAGAGCCTCTTCAGTGTCTCCTTTCAAGATGGCCGCCACCGTTTACGTCAGGTCTGCCTTTTGCGGAGGCGGATGGGACGGGAGGTCTACGGGAAGTTAAAGAAGAAGAAGAAGAAGAAGGAGAAGAAGAGTAGTAGTTATTTTGTTAGAGCCTCTTCAATGTCTCCTTTCAAGATGGCCACCACCGTTTACGTCAGGTCTGCCTTTTGCGGAGTCTGTAGGAAACTAAAGTAAAATGAAG
>NC_090735.1:2744963-2747463 GCF_036898095.1 Palaemon carinicauda
CTAAACATTGTACTACAATGTGTATCCATGTGATTCCTTGGGTGAAGGAAAAATCTATAATTTGGCAAAAAAAAATTAATTGTCCTCAACCAAATAAAATTTATTACTAATATATTATTGTTACTATACATTCAAGATCCTTTGAATATTCCTTTTGGAATATTTTCGACCCAAACGTAAATAATATTGAAATACATACTTTTCCATTACTATCTTCTCTTCGATGTTCACAAATGGTCTCCTTTTCTATCTCAGAAGATTTATCTTTCTCAAATCCATATTTTGATAAAATATAAAATATTATATGGTTTTTGTTATCTTCTGTAAATTGATAATTAATCAGAAGTGTAGGACAAATCCGAAATATTGTCCTCAGTATAAACTCGACTTCTGACATGTTATAAAAAATTCAAATGAAACAAAAAAAAATATGATTTTACTGAAATTAGCATAATGGGGTAAAAATTAACTACTACGTGATACTACTGAGTTTGTTTATGTTTGCAGGACCTCTAATTGCTACACTGTTAGAAAAAAAAACCGAAATTTTAATAGGAAAATCTCCGTAAAATCTACTGTTCTCGGCCGTAATTCAGTAAAATACAGGCAACCATTATTTTACCCTACTTGTCTTCTACGGGTTAGTGACCGTAATATCACTCCTTTACGTCAATATATCCGTTTTGAAAACGGTAAAACTTCTGGAATAAATGTTGCTAGACATTTACCGTTTTTTTTTTTTCAATGGGAATTTTTAAGTGTATAAATGACCTACCCATTTTCTAATTAATTTAAGACGATTAACTATAATAATTCTTAAACCAAAAACAACATAGAATTCGGAATAACTAGTTTTCGTGTTCAATCAGATATCGCCAGCTCAAAGTTTGATTTGAGAGTTCGTTCATGTTTGGGGAACACCTTATTGCTATAAATGACTGAACCATTTAGTGATTAATTTGAGACACAATTAACTATAACGATTCTTAAACTTCAAACCGCATAGATTTCGCAATAATTAGAGCTTTTAGTTCCATCAAACATCACCCGTTCAAAGGTCGAGCTGAGGAATCTACTGTTATTTTATACCTTTCGAGTTATTGCATTTCTATAGAGATGGCTTAACCATTTCCTAATTAATTTGAGACACAATTAACTATAATAATTCTTAAACTAAAAAAAAAACAAACATCACCTGTTCAAAGTTCGATCTAAGGAATTTACTGTCATTTTAGACTTTTAGATTTTATAGCAGCTCTATAGAAATGGCTTAACCATTTCCGAATTAATTTGGGACACAATTAACTATAGTAATTCTTAAACTTGAAACAACTTCGATATCGCCCGTTCAAAGTTCGATCTGAGGAATCTACTGTTATTTTAGACCTTTTAGATTTTAGAGCAGCTCTGTAGAAATGGCTTAACCATATCCGAATTAATTTAGGACAAAATTAACATTAATAATTCTTAAACTAAAAACCCCTTCGATATCACCCGTTCAAAGGTCGATCTAAGGAATCTAATGTCATTTTAGACTTTTAGACCAGCCCTAATCCTCTTAGGCTCGTCAAGCCATCAGCGTAGACATTAGACGCTAAACTCCACCAAAGAGTCTGAATGCTAACGAGACGTCGCCTAAGATATCGCGGTGGGTTTCGATCTCAAGATGAATTATCGAAGGTGATTCGTATCGAGTTTGGGGACATTATTCTGTAGGGGAATACTTAATTGGATTTCTTGTAATGCTTTGGGATTTCTGGGGGATTTCTGGGATATTTTAAAGGGGTCGAGGCCACATATATGTTGAATAACATTCCTTTAAGCTTAAGAAGAGGAAAATAGCAGTTAAGTGTTGTTGAAGATTCCAGTGCCATTCTATTATTATTATTATCATTATTATTATTATTATTACTATTATTATTATTATTATTATTATTATTATTATTATTATTAGCTAAGCTACAACACTAGTTCGAAAAGCTGGATGCTGTAAGCCCAAGGTCTTCGACAAGGAAAACAGTCCAGTGAAGAAAGGTATTATTACTATCATTATTATTATTATCATTGTTATTATTACTAGCTAAGCTACTATCCTAGTTGGAAAAGCGGCATGCTATAAGCAAAAGTGCTTTGACAAGGAAAACAGTCCAGTGAGGAAAGGTATTATTATTATTATTATTATCATTATTATTATTATTATTATTATTATTATTATTAGCTAAGCTACAACCCTAGCGGGAAAAATAAGATGCTATAAGCACAACGGCTCCAACAAGGAAAAATAGCCTAGTGAAAAAAGGAAATAAGGAAGCTACAAGAGAAGTAATTAACCACTGAAATAAGATATTTTAAGAACAGTAACAACATCAGAATGTATCTTTCTTAGATAAACTATAAAAAAAAACTTTAAAATAACAAGAGGAAGAGAAATAAGATAGAATAGTGTTCCCAAGTGTACCTTCAAGCAAGAGAACTCTAACCCAAGACAGTGGAAGAGCCT
>NC_090735.1:2757463-2759963 GCF_036898095.1 Palaemon carinicauda
CAGGTTAATTTTTCGGACACCAGTTTGATTTATAAAATATCATGTTAATTTTTCGAATACCAGGTTATTTTTTCGAACACAAGGTTCATTTTTGGAATACCATGTTAATTTTTCGAACGCTAGGTCAATTTTTTCAACACCAGGTTGATTTTGGGATACCTTGTTAATTTTTGGAACACTAGGTTAATTTTTCAAATGAAAGGTTTATTTTTCATACGCCAGGCTGATTTTTGGAATCTTATGTTAACTTTTTAAATGCTAGGTTTATTTTTGGAATGCCAGGTTAATTTTTCGAACACCAGATTGATTTTTGGGATGCTAGGCTATTTTTGTGAATTCTGGGTTAATTTTTCGAACTCCAGGTTGATTTTTTGAACGGCATATTAATATTTGGAATGCCAGGTTATTTTTTCGAACAGCAGGTTATTTTTTGGAATACCATGTTAATTTTTGGAAAGCCAGGTTAATTTTTCGAATGCCAAATTAATTTTTCGAATGCCAAGCTGATTTTTTTAACACCAGATTGAATTTAAAACGCCATGTTGATTTTTGGAATGCTAGGTTAATTTTCAAATGCTAGGTTTATTTTTCGAATGCATGCTAATTTTAGGAATCCTGTGTCAATTTGTGCAACGCCAGGTTAATTTTTGGAACGCCATGTTAATATTTCGAACTCCAGGTTGATTTTTATAAGACCATGTTAATTTTTGGAACGCCAGGTTAATTACTGCAACGCCAGGTTAATATTTCGAACTCCAGGTTGATTTTTGGAATGGCATATTAGTATATGAAATGCCAGCTTAATTCTTCGAATGCCTGGTTAATTTTTCGAACACCAAGTTGATTTTTTGAATACTAGGTTAATTTTTGGAATGCTAGGTTAATTTTTCGAATACCATGTTGATTTTTGAAAAATTATGTATATTTTTTGAATGCCAAGTTAATTTTCCGAATGTCAGGTTAATTTTTCGAACATTAGGTGGATTTTTGGGATACCATGTTAATATTTGGAACGCCAGGTTAATTTTTCAAACACCAGGTTGAGTTTTGAAATGCCATCTTAAATTTTTGGAATGCCAGACTAATTTTTCAAACGCCAGGTTTTTTTCTTGAACGCTAGGGTGATTTTTTAGATGCTATGTTAATTTTTCAAATACCATGTTAATTTTTTGAACGCCAAGTTAATTTTTCGAATGCCATGTTTATTTTTTCGAAAACATAGTTAATTTTTGGGGGGGATACCATGTTAATTTTTGGAACGCCAGGTTAATTTTTCGAACACTAAGTTGAGTTGTGGAATGCCAGTTAATTTTTAGAATGCCAGGTAAATTTTTCAAATGCCAGATTTATTTTTCGAATGCCAGATTGATTTTTGAAATGCTATGTTAATTTTTCAAACGCCAGGTTGATTTTTGGAATCCTATGTTAATTTTTGGAACGCCTGGTTAATTTTTCGAACGCTAGGCTGATTTTCGAAATGCTATGTTAATTTTTTGAACGCCAGGTTGATTTTGTGGATGCTATGTTAATTTTTTGAACGCCAGGTTAATTTTCGAACGCCAGGTTTATTTTTCAAATGCTATGTTTATTTTTGGAAAGCTAGGTTAATTTTTCAAACACCAGTTGATTTTTGGAACACCATGTAAATTTTTGGAACGCCTATTTATTTTTTCGAACACCAGTTTGATTTGTGGAACACCAGGTTAATTTTTCGAATGCTAGGTTAATTTTTCAAATTCTAGGTTGTTATTTCCAACGCTAGGTTGATTTTTGAAATTATACGTTAATTTTTCATCTTTTTTATCATTCCACGAAGTAAATCTTGTCATCTTTTTTTTTATTCCACGAAGTTAATCTTTTCATCTTTTTTTTTTCATTCCACGAAGTAAATCTTGTCTTATTTTCATTCCACGAATTAAATCTTGTCATCTTTTTTTTTCATTCTATGAAGTAAATCTTGTCTCATTTTCATTCCACGAATTAAAACTTGTTATCTTTATTGTCATTCCATGAAGTAAATTTTGTCATCTTTTTTTTTCTATTCCATGAAGGAAATCTTGTCTTATTTTCATTCCACCAATTAAATCTTGTCATCTTTATTTTTCATTCCATGAAGTAAATCTTGTCATCTTTTTTTTTATTCCATGAAGGAAATCTTGTCTTATTTTCATTCCACGAATTAAATCTTGTCATCTTTTTTCATTCCACGGAGTAAATCTTGTCATATTTTTGTTTTATTTTATTCCACGAAGTAAATCTTATATTTTTTTTTTTTCATTCCATGAAGTAAATCTTGTAATTTTTTTTCATTCCATGAAGTAAATCCTGTCTTTTTTTCATTCCACGAATTAAATCTTGTCATCTTTATTTTTCATTCCATGAAGTAAAGCTTGTTATCTTTTTTCTTATTCTATGAAGGAAATCTTGTCATCTTTTTTTTATTCCATGAAAGAAATCTTGTCATCCTTTTTTTTTTAATTCCATGAAGGAAATCTTGTCA
>NC_090735.1:2764963-2772463 GCF_036898095.1 Palaemon carinicauda
TCATCAACCCGTAAAAGATAATAACGATGTAGGATAAAAAAAAATGAAAATCCTAGAATAAATGTTCCCAAGCATTTACCTTTTTTAAAAACGGATATATTGAAGTAAAGGTGAGATATTACGGTCACTAACCACTAAAAGATAAGAACAAAATAGTATAAAATTACATTTTTTTACTAAAATACGACGGAAAACTGTAATTTTACGGAGAATTTTCTACTAAAATTACGGTTTTTTACGTGTGCATTATCATCATTATCGAAATTATACTAAGAAAACTATTTTACTGAAATAGGGCTGAAAACAGTATATTTTTACGGAGAATATCCGATTAAAATTACGGTTTTTATTTAAATGTACATTATCATCATTAACAAAATTATGATAAGAAAAATTTATTTTACTAAAATACGGCTAAAAAACAGTATATTTCCACGGAGATTTTCTGATTAAGATTACGATGCTTTAACAGTGTACATTATCATCATTACCAAAGTTATACTAACAAAACTATTTTAATGAAATACGGCTGAAAACAGTATATTTTTACGGAGAATTGTTTATTAAAATTACGGTATTTTAACTGTACATTATCATCATTGCCAAAGTTATACTAACAAAACTATTTTACTGAAATACAGCTGAAAACAGTATTTTTACGGAGAATTATTTATTAAAATTACGGTATTTTAACAGTATACACTATCATCATTACCAAAGTTATGCTAAGAAAACTATTTTACTGAAATACGGCTGAAAACAGTATATTTTTACGGAGAATTTTTTATCAAAATTACCATTTATTTAAATGTACATTATCATCATTATCAAAATCATGCTAAAAATAACATCGACGATGTTATAGACCTACCACATAAATGTGCTTATCGTAAAGGCATCTAAATGCTATAAAAATAAGGTAAAAACATCCTTGTGCATCAGAAAGTACTATAGCCATAAGATTTCTTAAAACCTTATGGAATGCCATAAGTAGGCCATTTGCGCTAAGCGCTCACCCATGAGTAATCCGGGATACATAAGATTCGTGAGATAAAATATCGCGAATTTTTTTTTTTTCTTTTTTTTCTTTTTTTTCTTTTTTTTTTTTTTTGTAAAACATGAACGATATTTGTTAGTTGTGCTATGACAACTTAACGCAAGATAGGCATTCTTGGATAGGAGTTTTTTATTGATGGAAACTGAGACTTATTATTATTATTATTATTATTATTATTATTATTATTATTATTATTATTATTATTAATATTATTATTATCATTATTATTATTATTATTATTATTATTATTATTAATATTATTATTATTATTATTGTAACTATCATCATCATTATTATTATTATTATTATTATTATTATTTTTATTATTATTATTATAACTTAGCAAGATGCTATAAGCCCAAGGGCTCCAACAGGGAAAAATAGCCCAGTGACGAAAGGAAACAACGGAATAGGTAAATTATAAAAGAAGTAATTAGATATTACTGGTAGTTTGAAGTTTATAATAGAATCTTGTCTAATTTGCAATGGACAATAAAAGAACTTAGTGTTTATTGATGAGGTTATGAAAGAAAAATCGCGTAGGACTTTGATTCATTGTTAAAATATATTAATTGTAATTAAATGCCAATGAAATGGAACTATCAGATGTATAGAATTACATATAAAAATCGGTTTAATATGACATGTTTTCAATTTATTGTTAAGATATATAATTGTAACTAAATGCAAATTAAATAGAATTATCGGATGTATAAAAATTACACATAAAAATCGATTTAATATGACATTTTTAATTCATTGTTAAAATATATTAATTGTAATTAAATGCGAATTAAATGGAATTATCGGATGTATAAAATTACATATAAAAATCGATTTAATATGACATATTTTTAATTCATTGTTAAAATATATTAATTGTAACTAAATGCGAATGAAATGGAATTATCGGATGTATAAAATTACATATAAAAATCGGTTTAGTAAATTGAAGAACTTGCAAAGAATAGTTACACCTGGAAATTGAACAGAGCGCAAGGATCAATTAATATCCTTTTTTTATATATTTGAATAGATTAAAGATCTTAGCGCCGTTATGAAATAGCGCGAACAGCGACATGTTAGCGCCTATACTTAGATTTTGGATAGATTTTCTACGGAAATTTTTTTCGACTTTTTCCTTGCCGTTCTATATCGTTATTGATATATTCTTTCAGCGTAAAAAAATCTATTCCTTTTTTTTTTTTTTTTTGGCATACATGGAAATTTTTTTTAGCGGATACCACTTAACAGGTAAAGTATTAAATGCTAGGTCCACTCTCAAATTGATAAGAGATTTAGTTACACATAAAATTTAGTTTTAGTTAATTCTGAAAATAAAATAGAGCCATATAGGTTACTGTAGATTGAGACTATTTTCCGCCTTGAGCGAAAAAAAAAGTTGATTTCTTCACCGACCAGATAGATAGATAGATAGATATTTTATTGACATATACAGCTCATATTTATAATTATTATTTACTTCTGGTCCAAGTAAAGGCAAAATACTACACTTGGTAATACTGTATAATACATTATATACACAAAGGTAATAATAACAGGTTTTTAACGTATACAAGACATTATTTTGTGAACTTGTACCGGTAATAAAAACTCTAGTAGTTATAAAAAAAAAATAACAACCAAATTTGGCATTTATGTTCAAAATCATACTCCAAAAAGCTGTTTTTTTTTTTCCCTTAATTCATAAATATTCACAAATACATCTCTCCGTTTCTTATCAATTTAGAGACCGCTGTGACAACGCCTTCCCTGGAACACGGGAAGTAGAAATCACTCTTTTTCACAGATACTCACCGAAGTTCATATTGGTGGAGATTCCTCCGGCGGGATCTTTATTATTATCCAGACGGTAAATTGCCCCCCCAGAAAATGTCCTTTTTTCGGTCACGACGGAGACGCTTAGGGGATCTTTTACCTTGAGTGCGAGATGTCCTCTGGATCGGGTCGTCCCGCCACACTGGCCACTTTCACCACACTGACACCCACCACCCTAGGCCGCCCACCACCGCCCTGGTATGTGGCTCCAGCCTCTATTACCAGAATCAGATGGTACAAACCCAATATGGTCTTCCCTTATCGAATCATTGCCTCCTTTCCATGTGCAAACACGGAAGGCGGCCACTCAAAACTTCCAGCGCAAGCGCGCTGGCCACCAGTGCCACGAGCTGATTGGTGGGCGGAGTTCAGCCGCTCGCTGATTGGCTCTCGGCCCCGCTAATGAGGGGAGTGATCGCTCCGGTTGGGGGAAACTGGAATCTGGAATCACGTTGATCGTACGATGATGTCCCCTTTTTCACATGCCATTAATATCAAGATGGTTGGCAAGACACCTATTTGCATATCTTACCAAGTTTACACGAATAAGATCCTCATTTAAGTAAGACAGCTGGATGGGGCAGCGGTCAAACGAGAGGAGATAAAGATATAGCGAAGGCTGGCACTCGAGCGGCTTGGAGTCAGTGTGTCGGCATCCCTACTAGGAATGATATTGTCGTGGCTCCCTAACAAGAATGGGCGGCGAACTCATTGATTTTCGGATGAAATGGAGCAAATCTAGAGCCAATACAGACCGGCATTGTCCCATCATCGATGTATTATCCCTGCCATTTACGCCATGAATCCCCTTCACCAGTTCAATACCAGCAGGAAAACCTCGGTAAATAAAGCCAAATGAGAAGGGGGGGGGTGGAGAAGGGGTCCTTGAACTACCCCCTCCCCTCCCTCCCTCAAAGCCAGACACTCCTCCTTCGTTCATATCTTGGTCCTTACCGGATTCGTGTGACATTATTCCGACTAAAGGACAGTTTTATCGTCTGTGGCGTTACTGTCATTAGACTGCCCCACATTATAACTACCAAGACTTGCTTAGGCGTTGTGGATACAAGGAATAGATGAGATTAGTGCCACGCGAGAGAGAGAGAGAGAGAGAGAGAGAGAGAGAGAGAGAGAGAGAGAGAGAGAGAGAGAGAGAGAGAGAGAATGTAGGTGATGGAATATGAATAGATATATATTTCTATTATCATCAATATCAATAAAAACATTGAGAGAGAGAGAGAGAGAGAGAGAGAGAGAGAGAGAGAGAGAGAGAGAGAGAGAGAGAGAGAGAGAGAGAGAGAGAGGGGGGGGGGTTAATAATAAAGGCTGAGAATAAACCAGGAAATATAAAAATAGTAAAAGATAAGAAATATATTTAAAGAGAGAGAGAGAGAGAGAGAGAGAGAGAGAGAGAGAGAGAGAGAGAGAGAGAGAGAGAGAGAGAGAGGCTGAGATACAATCAGGAGATATAAAGATAATAAAAGATAAGAGATAGATTTAAAGAGAGAGAGAGAGAGAGAGAGAGAGAGAGAGAGAGGAGAGAGAGAGAGAGAGAGAGAGAGAGAGATAAAACCAGGAAATATAAAATAGTAATAAAAGAATAGAGATATATTCAAAGAGAGAAGAAGAAGAAGAAGAAGAAGAAAAGGCTAAGATGGAAGTGCTCTCCCTCAAACGGTGCCGTAAGGCGAACGAGTATTGGCGAGCAGCTGGCTAGCGAGTTGAGAGAGAGAGAGAGAGAGAGAGAGAGAGAGAGAGAGAGAGAGAGAGAGAGAGAGAGGCGGAGATCATCTTTAGTGTTAATGAGGCGGCGGGCATATAACATGTTTAGAACACCATCACAGGCAGATGAGAATCACGATTTAATTACTCCCTTATATGAGGGGGGCCAGAGAGAGAGAGAGAGAGGTGGGGGGAGAGAGAGGGAGTGTAGGATGGGGAGAGAGATGCGACGGACTGGAGGTGGAGGAGTACTGGAGGAGGAAGAATAGATAAGGAGGAGGAAGATATTGTCTTTTTTTTCTTCTTCTTCTTTTCCTTTCAGCGAGGAGAAACGGGAGGATAGAAGCGCAAAAGCGCAAAGTCGTAAAAAGCGCAAAACCACGACTACTGCTACTACAACTGCTACTACTACTTCAGCTACTAGAGGATGAAAGAGCAATAGCACAAGCACGCAACTACTACTACTACTACTACTACTACTACTAGAGGATAAAAGAGAAAAAGCGCAAATGCACAAAAACGGAAACATGCAACTACTACTACTACAACTTCTACTACTACTGCTACTACAACTACTACTACTACTGCTACTAGAAGAGGAAAGCGCAAAAGCACAAGCACGCAACTACTACTACTACTACTACTACTACTACTACTACAACTACTACTACTACTTTTACTAGAGGATAAAAGAGCAAAAGCGCAAATGCGCAAAAGCAGAAGCATGCATCTACTACTACTACAACTTCTACTACTACTGCTACTACTACTACTACTACTGCTACTGCTACTAGAGTATAAAAGCGCAAATGTGCAAAAGCGGAAGCATACAACTACTATTACTACAACTTCTACTACTACTGCTACTACTAACTTCTGCTGCTGCTATTAGAGTATAAAAGCGCATAAGAGCAAATGCGCAAAAGCGAAAGCATGTAACTACTACTACTACTACTGCTACTGCTGCTAGAGTATAAAAGTGCAAAAGCGCAAAATGCGCAAAAGCGGAAGCAGGCAACTACTACTAGTACAAGTACTACTACTACGGCTACTGCTGCTAGAAGATAAAAGCGAAAAAGCACTACTACTACTACTACTGGAAAAATCCAGTAAAAAAAAAATTGAAAATCCAAAAGACTCTTTAGTAATGATTGAGACGAGCTCCGATAGCGAGAAGAAGAAAGAAAGAAATAAAAATGAAAGGGAAAAGCAATATAATCCAGCGATTGGGATGTCTTATGGAATTCAATCCATCCGGCGGAACGAGAGAGAGAGAGAGAGAGAGAGAGAGAGAGAGAGAGAGAGAGAGAGAGAGGGAGAGAGAGAGAGGGGGAGAGAGAGGACAAAAGGATTTTCTTCAGAGAAGAAATACCGGGAGGATGTTTGTCTCATCATCTTATTTTGCCAAGATAATTAATGCTGATTTATAGCCGTCATTTCCTCTCTCTCTCTCTCTCTCTCTCTCTCTCTCTCTCTCTCTCTCTCTCTCTCTCTCTCTCTCTCTCTCTCTCTCTCTCTCTCCGGTAATTTCTTTCCATAGTGAACAGTAACGCGGTAAATGAGTTCAAGAATAAGTTAGACAAGATCATAAGAACTCTCTAAACGTTTAAATTAATTATCTCTACCCAAGAGCAAATGGAGTCTTCACGGATGGACTAAAAAAGTCTTTGAGACATCCAAAATCATTGTAACTCCTTGTAACTCTGTGGGATAATTTCTTGACATACAAAATAGCAAATACATGGAACAGACTTCCAGCGGATGTAGTAAACAGTAATGCGGTAAGTGAATTCAAGAATAACTTAGACCAGGTCATAAAATCTCTATGAACGTTTATTATTATTATCATTATTATTATTACTATTATTATTATTATTATTATTATTATTATTATTTTTATTATTATTATCATTATTATTAGCCAAGCTACAACCTTAGTTGGAAAAACAAGATGCAATAAGCTCAAGGGCTCCAATAAGGAAGAATAGCTCAGTGAGGAAAGGAAATAAGGAAATAAATAAATAATGAGAATAAATTAACAATAAATCATTCTAAAAACAGTAACAACGTCAAAACAGATATGTCATATATAAACTATAAAAAGACTCAACAAGAAAACATTTGCTGCAACTTTGAACTTTTGAAGTTCTACTGATTCAACTACCCGATTAGGAAGATCATCCCACAACTTGGTAACAGCTGGAATAAAACTTCGCTTTATCCAAGAGCAAATGGAGTCTTTGAGACATCCAAAATCCTTGCAACTCGTCACTCTTTCCTTGTACGGTTTTGTATTTCCAACAGGTACTTCTATAGCATGATATACGTGCTTTCGATAAATATTAAACAAATTTTTATTAAATTAACAACTGCGTCTTGCTAAAATTCTTTCGGCAAAAATTCAACACAAAATATGATAGGCGTCTCCAAAGTTTCTTTCACACGATAACATCATTTAATATTTTTTTTATAATTAAATATCCCGTTAATCATTTTGTCTCGTATAACGATAATATTAAAATTGTTAATATAATTATTAAAATATTTCTACATTGTAAAGTAAACTGTGTTGCCTCTCTCTCTCTCTCTCTCTCTCTCTCTCTCTCTCTCTCTCTCTCTCTCTCTCTCTCTCTCTCTCTCTTTCTCAGATTTACGTGCAACTGTTTTGCATCCAAAATTGGCTAATAATATTACAGTTATTATTATTATTATTATTATTATTATTATTATTATTATTATTATTATTATATCCACCATCAAATATACTTATTATTGCTATCATTATTATAAGCATTATTCATATAATTAATATCAATATTCTTAATATATAAGGCCCATTGTTATTATTATTATTATTATTATTATTATTATTATTATTATTA
>NC_090735.1:2788159-2798159 GCF_036898095.1 Palaemon carinicauda
GGGCTTGACCACTGGTCATATGGATATACGGTCAGTCTGGATGGCATTGTCTAACAGCCATTGCCTGGACCTCCCTGGTCCTAGCTTTGATGAAGAGGGGAGTTGTCCGCCAATCATATGGATATATGGTCAGTCTTTAGGGCATTGTCTAACAGCCATTGCCTGGCCCTCCCTGGTCCTAGCTTTGATGGAGAGGGGACTTGACCACTGATCATATGGATATAGGATCATTCTCTACGGCATTGTCTAACAGCCATTGCCTGGCCCTCCCTGGTCCTAGCTTTGATGAAGAGGGGAGTTGTCCGCCAATCATATGGATATATGGTCAGTCTTTAGGGCATTGTCTAACAGCCATTGCCTGGCCCTCCCTGGTCCTAGCTTTGATGAAGAGGGGAGTTGTCCGCCAATCATATGGATATATGGTCAGTCTTTAGGGCATTGTATAACAGCCATTGCCTGGCCCTCCCTGGTCCTAACTTTGGGAAAGAGGGGCTTGACCACTGGTCATATGGATATACGGTCAGTCTGGATGGTATTGTCTAACAGCCATTGCCTGGACCTCCCTGGTCCTAGCTTTGATGGAGAGGGGACTTGACCACTGATCATATGGATATAGGATCATTCTCTACGGCATTGTCTAACAGCCATTGCCTGGCCCTCCCTGGTCCTAGCTTTGATGAAGAGGGGAGTTGTCCGCCAATCATATGGATATATGGTCAGTCTTTAGGGCATTGTATAACAGCCATTGCCTGGCCCTCCCTGGTCCTAACTTTGGGAAAGAGGGGCTTGACCACTGGTCATATGGATATACGGTCAGTCTGGATGGCATTGTCTAACAGCCATTGCCTGGACCTCCCTGGTCCTAGCTTTGATGAAGAGGGGAGTTGTCCGCCAATCATATGGATATATGGTCAGTCTTTAGGGCATTGTCTAACAGCCATTGCCTGGCCCTCCCTGGTCCTAGCTTTGATGGAGAGGGGACTTGACCACTGATCATATGGATATAGGATCATTCTCTACGGCATTGTCTAACAGCCATTGCCTGGCCCTCCCTGGTCCTAGCTTTGATGAAGAGGGGAGTTGTCCGCCAATCATATGGATATATGGTCAGTCTTTAGGGCATTGTCTAACAGCCATTGCCTGGCCCTCCCTGGTCCTAGCTTTGATGAAGAGGGGAGTTGTCCGCCAATCATATGGATATATGGTCAGTCTTTAGGGCATTGTATAACAGCCATTGCCTGGCCCTCCCTGGTCCTAACTTTGGGAAAGAGGGGCTTGACCACTGGTCATATGGATATACGGTCAGTCTGGATGGCATTGTCTAACAGCCATTGCCTGGACCTCCCTGGTCCTAGCTTTGATGGAGAGGGGACTTGACCGCTAACCATATGGATATATGGTTAGTCTTTAGGGCATTGTATAACAGCCATTGCCTGGCCCTCCCTGGTCCTAACTTTGGGAAAGAGGGGCTTGACCACTGGTCATATGGATATACGGTCAGTCTGGATGGCATTGTCTAACAGCCATTGCCTGGACCTCCCTGGTCCTAGCTTTGATGAAGAGGGGAGTTGTCCGCCAATCATATGGATATATGGTCAGTCTTTAGGGCATTGTCTAACAGCCATTGCCTGGCCCTCCCTGGTCCTAGCTTTGATGAAGAGGGGAGTTGTCCGCCAATCATATGGATATATGGTCAGTCTTTAGGGCATTGTCTAACAGCCATTGCCTGGCCCTCCCTGGTCCTAGCTTTGATGGAGAGGGGACTTGACCACTGATCATATGGATATAGGATCATTCTCTACGGCATTGTCTAACAGCCATTGCCTGGCCCTCCCTGGTCCTAGCTTTGATGAAGAGGGGAGTTGTCCGCCAATCATATGGATATATGGTCAGTCTTTAGGGCATTGTCTAACAGCCATTGCCTGGCCCTCCCTGGTCCTAGCTTTGATGGAGAGGGGACTTGACCACTGATCATATGGATATAGGATCATTCTCTACGGCATTGTCTAACAGCCATTGCCTGGCCCTCCCTGGTCCTAGCTTTGATGAAGAGGGGAGTTGTCCGCCAATCATATGGATATATGGTCAGTCTTTAGGGCATTGTCTAACAGCCATTGCCTGGCCCTCCCTGGTCCTAGCTTTGATGGAGAGGGGACTTGACCACTGATCATATGGATATAGGATCATTCTCTACGGCATTGTCTAACAGCCATTGCCTGGCCCTCCCTGGTCCTAGCTTTGATGAAGAGGGGAGTTGTCCGCCAATCATATGGATATATGGTCAGTCTTTAGGGCATTGTCTAACAGCCATTGCCTGGCCCTCCCTGGTCCTAGCTTTGATGGAGAGGGGACTTGACCACTGATCATATGGATATAGGATCATTCTCTACGGCATTGTCTAACAGCCATTGCCTGGCCCTCCCTGGTCCTAGCTTTGATGAAGAGGGGAGTTGTCCGCCAATCATATGGATATATGGTCAGTCTTTAGGGCATTGTCTAACAGCCATTGCCTGGCCCTCCCTGGTCCTAGCTTTGATGAAGAGGGGAGTTGTCCGCCAATCATATGGATATATGGTCAGTCTTTAGGGCATTGTCTAACAGCCATTGCCTGGCCCTCCCTGGTCCTAACTTTGGGAAAGAGGGGCTTGACCACTGGTCATATGGATATACGGTCAGTCTGGATGGCATTGTCTAACAGCCATTGCCTGGCCCTCCCTGGTCCTAGCTTTGATGAAGAGGGGAGTTGTCCGCCAATCATATGGATATATGGTCAGTCTTTAGGGCATTGTATAACAGCCATTGCCTGGCCCTCCCTGGTCCTAACTTTGGGAAAGAGGGGCTTGACCACTGGTCATATGGATATACGGTCAGTCTGGATGGCATTGTCTAACAGCCATTGCCTGGACCTCCCTGGTCCTAGCTTTGATGAAGAGGGGAGTTGTCCGCCAATCATATGGATATATGGTCAGTCTTTAGGGCATTGTCTAACAGCCATTGCCTGGCCCTCCCTGGTCCTAGCTTTGATGAAGAGGGGAGTTGTCCGCCAATCATATGGATATATGGTCAGTCTTTAGGGCATTGTATAACAGCCATTGCCTGGCCCTCCCTGGTCCTAACTTTGGGAAAGAGGGGCTTGACCACTGGTCATATGGATATACGGTCAGTCTGGATGGCATTGTCTAACAGCCATTGCCTGGACCTCCCTGGTCCTAGCTTTGATGGAGAGGGGACTTGACCGCTAACCATATGGATATATGGTTAGTCTTTAGGGCATTGTATAACAGCCATTGCCTGGCCCTCCCTGGTCCTAACTTTGGGAAAGAGGGGCTTGACCACTGGTCATATGGATATACGGTCAGTCTGGATGGCATTGTCTAACAGCCATTGCCTGGACCTCCCTGGTCCTAGCTTTGATGAAGAGGGGAGTTGTCCGCCAATCATATGGATATATGGTCAGTCTT
This sequence comes from Palaemon carinicauda, assembly GCF_036898095.1. Lineage (NCBI taxonomy): Eukaryota > Metazoa > Arthropoda > Malacostraca > Decapoda > Palaemonidae > Palaemon > Palaemon carinicauda. The sequence continues at coordinate 2,791,621 of NC_090735.1, forward strand.
TAGGGCATTGTCTAACAGCCATTGCCTGGCCCTCCCTGGTCCTAGCTTTGATGAAGAGGGGAGTTGTCCGCCAATCATATGGATATATGGTCAGTCTTTAGGGCATTGTCTAACAGCCATTGCCTGGCCCTCCCTGGTCCTAACTTTGGGAAAGAGGGGCTTGACCACTGGTCATATGGATATACGGTCAGTCTGGATGGCATTGTCTAACAGCCATTGCCTGGACCTCCCTGGTCCTAGCTTTGATGAAGAGGGGAGTTGTCCGCCAATCATATGGATATATGGTCAGTCTTTAGGGCATTGTCTAACAGCCATTGCCTGGCCCTCCCTGGTCCTAACTTTGGGAAAGAGGGGCTTGACCACTGGTCATATGGATATACGGTCAGTCTGGATGGCATTGTCTAACAGCCATTGCCTGGACCTCCCTGGTCCTAGCTTTGATGAAGAGGGGAGTTGTCCGCCAATCATATGGATATATGGTCAGTCTTTAGGGCATTGTCTAACAGCCATTGCCTGGCCCTCCCTGGTCCTAACTTTGGGAAAGAGGGGCTTGACCACTGGTCATATGGATATACGGTCAGTCTGGATGGCATTGTCTAACAGCCATTGCCTGGACCTCCCTGGTCCTAGCTTTGATGAAGAGGGGAGTTGTCCGCCAATCATATGGATATATGGTCAGTCTTTAGGGCATTGTCTAACAGCCATTGCCTGGCCCTCCCTGGTCCTAACTTTGGGAAAGAGGGGCTTGACCACTGGTCATATGGATATACGGTCAGTCTGGATGGCATTGTCTAACAGCCATTGCCTGGACCTCCCTGGTCCTAGCTTTGATGAAGAGGGGAGTTGTCCGCCAATCATATGGATATATGGTCAGTCTTTAGGGCATTGTCTAACAGCCATTGCCTGGCCCTCCCTGGTCCTAACTTTGGGAAAGAGGGGCTTGACCACTGGTCATATGGATATACGGTCAGTCTGGATGGCATTGTCTAACAGCCATTGCCTGGACCTCCCTGGTCCTAGCTTTGATGAAGAGGGGAGTTGTCCGCCAATCATATGGATATATGGTCAGTCTTTAGGGCATTGTCTAACAGCCATTGCCTGGCCCTCCCTGGTCCTAACTTTGGGAAAGAGGGGCTTGACCACTGGTCATATGGATATACGGTCAGTCTGGATGGCATTGTCTAACAGCCATTGCCTGGACCTCCCTGGTCCTAGCTTTGATGAAGAGGGGAGTTGTCCGCCAATCATATGGATATATGGTCAGTCTTTAGGGCATTGTCTAACAGCCATTGCCTGGCCCTCCCTGGTCCTAACTTTGGGAAAGAGGGGCTTGACCACTGGTCATATGGATATACGGTCAGTCTGGATGGCATTGTCTAACAGCCATTGCCTGGACCTCCCTGGTCCTAGCTTTGATGAAGAGGGGAGTTGTCCGCCAATCATATGGATATATGGTCAGTCTTTAGGGCATTGTCTAACAGCCATTGCCTGGCCCTCCCTGGTCCTAGCTTTGATGAAGAGGGGAGTTGTCCGCCAATCATATGGATATATGGTCAGTCTTTAGGGCATTGTCTAACAGCCATTGCCTGGCCCTCCCTGGTCCTAACTTTGGGAAAGAGGGGCTTGACCACTGGTCATATGGATATACGGTCAGTCTGGATGGCATTGTCTAACAGCCATTGCCTGGACCTCCCTGGTCCTAGCTTTGATGAAGAGGGGAGTTGTCCGCCAATCATATGGATATATGGTCAGTCTTTAGGGCATTGTCTAACAGCCATTGCCTGGCCCTCCCTGGTCCTAGCTTTGATGAAGAGGGGAGTTGTCCGCCAATCATATGGATATATGGTCAGTCTTTAGGGCATTGTCTAACAGCCATTGCCTGGCCCTCCCTGGTCCTAACTTTGGGAAAGAGGGGCTTGACCACTGGTCATATGGATATACGGTCAGTCTGGATGGCATTGTCTAACAGCCATTGCCTGGACCTCCCTGGTCCTAGCTTTGATGAAGAGGGGAGTTGTCCGCCAATCATATGGATATATGGTCAGTCTTTAGGGCATTGTCTAACAGCCATTGCCTGGCCCTCCCTGGTCCTAACTTTGGGAAAGAGGGGCTTGACCACTGGTCATATGGATATACGGTCAGTCTGGATGGCATTGTCTAACAGCCATTGCCTGGACCTCCCTGGTCCTAGCTTTGATGAAGAGGGGAGTTGTCCGCCAATCATATGGATATATGGTCAGTCTTTAGGGCATTGTCTAACAGCCATTGCCTGGCCCTCCCTGGTCCTAACTTTGGGAAAGAGGGGCTTGACCACTGGTCATATGGATATACGGTCAGTCTGGATGGCATTGTCTAACAGCCATTGCCTGGACCTCCCTGGTCCTAGCTTTGATGAAGAGGGGAGTTGTCCGCCAATCATATGGATATATGGTCAGTCTTTAGGGCATTGTCTAACAGCCATTGCCTGGCCCTCCCTGGTCCTAACTTTGGGAAAGAGGGGCTTGACCACTGGTCATATGGATATACGGTCAGTCTGGATGGCATTGTCTAACAGCCATTGCCTGGACCTCCCTGGTCCTAGCTTTGATGAAGAGGGGAGTTGTCCGCCAATCATATGGATATATGGTCAGTCTTTAGGGCATTGTCTAACAGCCATTGCCTGGCCCTCCCTGGTCCTAACTTTGGGAAAGAGGGGCTTGACCACTGGTCATATGGATATACGGTCAGTCTGGATGGCATTGTCTAACAGCCATTGCCTGGACCTCCCTGGTCCTAGCTTTGATGAAGAGGGGAGTTGTCCGCCAATCATATGGATATATGGTCAGTCTTTAGGGCATTGTCTAACAGCCATTGCCTGGCCCTCCCTGGTCCTAGCTTTGATGAAGAGGGGAGTTGTCCGCCAATCATATGGATATATGGTCAGTCTTTAGGGCATTGTATAACAGCCATTGCCTGGCCCTCCCTGGTCCTAACTTTGGGAAAGAGGGGCTTGACCACTGGTCATATGGATATACGGTCAGTCTGGATGGCATTGTCTAACAGCCATTGCCTGGACCTCCCTGGTCCTAGCTTTGATGGAGAGGGGACTTGACCGCTAACCATATGGATATATGGTTAGTCTTTAGGGCATTGTATAACAGCCATTGCCTGGCCCTCCCTGGTCCTAACTTTGGGAAAGAGGGGCTTGACCACTGGTCATATGGATATACGGTCAGTCTGGATGGCATTGTCTAACAGCCATTGCCTGGACCTCCCTGGTCCTAGCTTTGATGAAGAGGGGAGTTGTCCGCCAATCATATGGATATATGGTCAGTCTTTAGGGCATTGTCTAACAGCCATTGCCTGGCCCTCCCTGGTCCTAGCTTTGATGAAGAGGGGAGTTGTCCGCCAATCATATGGATATATGGTCAGTCTTTAGGGCATTGTCTAACAGCCATTGCCTGGCCCTCCCTGGTCCTAACTTTGGGAAAGAGGGGCTTGACCACTGGTCATATGGATATACGGTCAGTCTGGATGGCATTGTCTAACAGCCATTGCCTGGACCTCCCTGGTCCTAGCTTTGATGGAGAGGGGACTTGACCACTGATCATATGGATATAGGATCATTCTCTTCGGCATTGTCTAACAGCCATTGCCTGGCCCTCCCTGGTCCTAGCTTTGATGAAGAGGGGAGTTGTCCGCCAATCATATGGATATATGGTCAGTCTTTAGGGCATTGTATAACAGCCATTGCCTGGCCCTCCCTGGTCCTAACTTTGGGAAAGAGGGGCTTGACCACTGGTCATATGGATATACGGTCAGTCTGGATGGCATTGTCTAACAGCCATTGCCTGGACCTCCCTGGTCCTAGCTTTGATGGAGAGGGGACTTGACCGCTAACCATATGGATATATGGTTAGTCTTTAGGGCATTGTATAACAGCCATTGCCTGGCCCTCCCTGGTCCTAACTTTGGGAAAGAGGGGCTTGACCACTGGTCATATGGATATACGGTCAGTCTGGATGGCATTGTCTAACAGCCATTTCCTGGACCTCCCTGGTCCTAGCTTTGATGGAGAGGGGACTTGACCGCTAACCATATGGATATATGGTTAGTCTTCAGGGCATTGTATAACAGCCATTGCCTGGCCCTCCCTGGTCCTAACTTTGGGAAAGAGGGGCTTGACCACTGGTCATATGGATATACGGTCAGTCTGGATGGCATTGTCTAACAGCCATTGCCTGGACCTCCCTGGTCCTAGCTTTGATGAAGAGGGGAGTTGTCCGCCAATCATATGGATATATGGTCAGTCTTTAGGGCATTGTCTAACAGCCATTGCCTGGCCCTCCCTGGTCCTAGCTTTGATGAAGAGGGGAGTTGTCCGCCAATCATATGGATATATGGTCAGTCTTTAGGGCATTGTCTAACAGCCATTGCCTGGCCCTCCCTGGTCCTAGCTTTGATGAAGAGGGGAGTTGTCCGCCAATCATATGGATATATGGTCAGTCTTTAGGGCATTGTCTAACAGCCATTGCCTGGCCCTCCCTGGTCCTAGCTTTGATGAAGAGGGGAGTTGTCCGCCAATCATATGGATATATGGTCAGTCTTTAGGGCATTGTCTAACAGCCATTGCCTGGCCCTCCCTGGTCCTAACTTTGGGAAAGAGGGGCTTGACCACTGGTCATATGGATATACGGTCAGTCTGGATGGCATTGTCTAACAGCCATTGCCTGGACCTCCCTGGTCCTAGCTTTGATGGAGAGGGGACTTGACCACTGATCATATGGATATAGGATCATTCTCTACGGCATTGTCTAACAGCCATTGCCTGGCCCTCCCTGGTCCTAGCTTTGATGGAGAGGGGACTTGACCACTAATCATATGTGTATATGGTCAGTCTCTATGGCATCGTCCCACTGGCTAGGGCAATGTCACTGTCCTTTGCTTCTGCCATTCATGAGTGGCCTTTAAACCTTTCAAAGTCTTTTAATGTAATAAAGAGCATTTACTGCTTTACATAGAACGCTAATTCCATTTGCTCTCTCATCCCTGATATCAAATTAATGGCCGATTACATTAAGGCCACGTATCACTGTCGGATATTGCTTGCTATTAAAAGCAATCATTAACTAGCAACGCGTATGCTAAACTCTAAACATAATTATTGTTTATGATAAAAGAAAAATTGATATTTCATAACGCGTTGCAATTCTAATTCCTTTGCAGTCAACACCTCGGGGAATTTTCTTTTTTTCGGAAATGCATAATATCAACTTTTGGATTAGGATGTTGTTGTTGTTGTTAATGTTGTTGTTTGGCGGTGGTAGTGGTGTTTTTGTTGATGCTGATGTGTCTGACTTTGTTGTTGTTATTGTGGTTGTTGTGTCTAATATTGTTGTTGTTGTCGTCGTTGTTATTATTGTTATTGTAGCTGTTGTTGTTGTTTCCGTCGTCGTTGTTGTTGTTGTTATAGCTGTTGTTGTTGTTTCCGTCGTTGTTGTTGTTGTTATTATAGCTGTTGTTGTTGTTGTTGCGTCTGTCTTTGTTGTTGTTACTGTTGTTGGTATTTTTGTTGATGCTGATGTGTCTTTATTGTTGTTGTTGTTGTTGTTGTTTTTGTTGTTGGTGGTAGTAGTGGTGTTTTGGTTGATGCTGATGTGTCTGACATTGTTGTTATTGCTGTTGTTGTTATTGTTGATGCTGATGTGTCTGACTTTGTTGTTGTTATTGTTGTTGTTGTGTCTAACTTTGTTGGTGTTGTTGTTGTTGCTGTTGTTGGTGATGTTGTGGTTGTTGTGTCTGACTTTGTTGGTATTGTTGTTGTTGATGTTGTTGTTGTTGCTGTTGTTGTTGTGTCAGACTTTGTCGGTGTTGTTGTTGTTGATGTTGTTGTTGTTGTGTCTGACTTTGTTGTTGTTGTTGTTGTTGTTGTTGCTGTTGTTGTTGTGGTTGTTGTGTCTGACTTTGTTGTTGTTGTGGTTGTTGTGTCTGACTTTGTTGGTATTGTTGTTGTTGCTGTTGTTGATGTTGCTGTTGTTGTTGTGTCTGACTTTGTTGGTATTGTTGTTGTTGCTGTTGTTGTTGCTGTTGTGGTTGTTGTGTCTGACTTTGTTTGTGTTGTTGTTGTTGTTGTTGTTGCTGTTGTTGTTGTGTCTGACTTTGTTGTTGTTGTTGTTGTTGTGTCTGACTTTGTTGGTATTGTTGTTGTTGTTGTTGTTGATGTTGCTGTTGTTGTTGTGTCAGACTTTGACGGTGTTGTTGTTGTTGATGTTGTTGTTGTTGTTGTGGTTGTTGTGTCTGACTTTGTTGGTATTGTTGTTGTTTCTGTTGTTGATGTTGCTGTTGTTGTTGTTGTTGTGGTTGTTGTGTCTGACTTTGTTTGTGTTGTTGTTGTTGCTGTTGTTGTTGCTGTTGTGGTTGTTGTGTCTGACTTTGTTGGTGCTGTTGTTGTTGTTGTTGTTGTTGTGTCTGACTTTGTTGTTGTTGTTGTGTCTGACTTTGTTGGTGTTGTTGATGATGCTGATGTGTCTTCATTGTTGTTGTCATGTCCTTCTCAGATA
>NC_090735.1:2803159-2810560 GCF_036898095.1 Palaemon carinicauda
ACACAATATTCTAAAAGCTTTATTCTAAGTTAATGTTTTAAGTTGAACAGGCTGAGGTAAGTCTCTTTTTATAGTTTATTTATGAAAGATCTGTTTTGATGTTGCTCCTGTGTTTTAAATATTCTAATTTAATTGTTCATTATTTCTCATATTGTTTATATATTCCCTTATTTCCCTTCATCATTGGGCTATTTTTCCCTGTTGGAGCCCTTGGTGTTATAGCATCTTGCTTTTCCAGCTTTGGTTGTAGCTTAGATGATAATAATAATAATAATAATAATAATAATAATAATAATAATAATAATGATAATAATAATAATAGTAATAATAATAATAGTATCTCAACGGGGGTCTGGAGCCTTGGCCAACCTACTACCTATAAAATTGGTAAAATCAATTATTGTATAAGATGATTCGAATCATAACTAAAGAGTTAATTACATATTGTTCATTCATTACTATTGTACAATAGTAACTGAAGAAAAGTTTAATGTTAAATTGAATGATTAGAGTATGACCTTGCAAATACGTTACAATACCACCCGCGAATGTTTCATTTAGCTAAGGAAAACCAATTTAACCTTATTCATCTTTATTCATACATTCTTATTCATAAACAGACCGCGTGTCAGAATAGCAATAGCAAGCTATTTGGGGAGATAATCAATAGTTATTATTATTACTATTATTATTATTATTATTATTATTATTACTATTATTATTATTATTATTATTATTACTATTACTAGCCAAGCTACAACCCTAGTTGGAAAAGCAAGATGCTATAAGCCCAAGGGCTCCAGCAGGGAAAAATAGCCCAGTGAGGAAAGGAAATAAGGAAATAAATAAATGATGGGAACAAATTAACAATAAATCTTTCTAAAAACAGTAACAAAGTCAAAATAGATATGTCCTATATAAACTATTAACAACGTCAAAAACAGATATGTCATATATGAACTATAAAAAGACTCATGTCAGCCTGGTCAACATAAAAACATTCGCTCCAACTTTGAGAGATGAATGGCAGATGCTACGATATATTTCCAGATCCCTGAGAGGCTCTATTGGCAAGGTTTTAGGAAATCCTAAATTGATATTAAAACAGAGAATAGGGTGACATTTAAGCGTGAATTTCTGAGGATTAAACTTTACAAATAAGGAGCTTGTTTATTTGCGTTTTGAAACCAATGACACTTACAATACAATTGCCTCTTTTCCACGGTATGACTACTCCCTTTTCCCATGACAGTGACAGGGATATATATATATATATATATATGTATATAAACTGTACATATATATGTATATATATATATATATATATATTTATATATATATATATTTATATATATATATATATATATATGTACATATATATGTATATATATTTATATATATATATATATATATATATATATATACATATATAGGGTTCGATCCCAAGTGTGAGGTAGAAATTTGCTTCCATTTGAACACGAAATTGTGTTGATTTCATCTATATATATACTGTATATATATATATGTGTGTGTGTGTGTGTGTGTGTATGTGTGTGTCTAAACAAACGTAGTAAATGAGGTTTCTTTACAACCACTCACCGCCCGAGCGAAATATCTCGACTTAGAAGTTCCCGACGAACAAAAGACAATATCTCGCAGCGCTCAGCGCCCATCTTCGCCCGTTAGCGATCCGTTCGAACTGGTAACCTTCCAGACCGGGGAAATAATTACACCCGTGACTGGATGTTTTCATTGCGTAATTCCTAAAACTGTCAATTTGCACAGAGTTCGGACTGAAAATTCCATAAACAGAAAATAAATTATTATTGTATTAAAGTAAACATGTAATCATTTATCATGACGGACTTTAATTTAGGGGATATTGGGAGCATCGGCTCCTCTCATCAAATAGACACGTTTTTTTTTTCTTTTTTTTTTTATTGCCTTGTTGGAAACGAACTACGCATTGCTATGCTCTTTTTCTTTTTTCTTTTTCTTTTTTATCTTTGAGTTTTTGTCTTCTGGTCCATGAACTCTGGTGAAACAAAACTGGATGTATTTCACTGTTTTTTTCTGATAATTTATTAATGGCAATGATGATGATGACTATTATGATGATTATATATATATATATATATATATACATATGTATGTATGTATGTATACAGTATATATATATAAATATATATATATATATATATATATATAGATAGATAGATAGATAGATAGATTGATAGAGAGATAGAAAGATAATGTGTGTATGTGTGTGTGTATATATATATATATATATATATACATATATGTGTGTGTGTGCGCGCGCGCGCGCGTGTGTAGATACATGCTTGTGTGTAAGTATATATATATATATATATACATATATATATATATTTATATCTACATATTTCTTACATGTTAGAATATCCTCTACTTAAGTTTGCTCTCGTATCCATGTTGATCTTTATGTGTCTCTTAGTGTTACTCACATCACTATTCTTTTCATAACTCTTTGAGATGTAACTAGCTTATGTTCTAAGTTGAAACTTTAGAGAAAGTGGCATGCTTCTTTTCATAATCTCATTTTGTTTACCAAAAGGCCTCGAACCCATGCTAATTCTTCTCTTAATTTTGGTCTCTTGTCATGGGGAAACTCTTATTGCGTCTGCCTTTTCGTTGAACATTATCTTAGTTTTACTTTTATTCATTTTCAGTCCTATATTTATGCTTTCTCTACTCAAATATTTTGTTATTCATCCAGAGATTCACTAAACAGAACTGTCATCTGCAAAAATTATGTTAATTCCTAAATTTTCCAAATCTAAATTTTTTAAACCATCTAGGCATGTTCTGAAAAGTCTATTCAGCCGTTTTCAAGATATTTTTCCATTGCACGCATTGCACACATTGGACACACGCAAACATTCATACACGCAAATGGAAATATAACTTCCTTCACGCAAATCAAAAGAATAAAAGATCTGTCTCCTCTTTTTCGTAATGCCTAAAGCCTTCCCGGTATGACAATGAAACAATCTCCAATAGATTTAGTAGATTTGAGAACAAAGCCCTCAGAAGGATATTGGGAATTAAATGGCCGGACAGGATTAGAAATGAAACTATAAGAGAGATTACTCGAGTACCATATGTGGACGAGATCATGGTGAGGGGTAGATGGAGACAGTTTGGGCATGCTTTTCGCACTCCCCAAGAGAGATTAGTTCACCAAACGTTCAGCTGGGCTCCACAAGGCACTAGAAGAGTTGGAAGACCCAGGCCTACATGGCTGAGGACTATGAAGCATGAAGTAAGAGATGATGAATGGAGAAGCATTGAATTAAAAGCTTAAGATAGACGACTGGTGAAATCTAACCGAGGCCTTTTGCGTCAATAGGCGTAGGAGTAGATGATGAAAGCCTTTGTCTTTAGAGGCTGCTCCAGGACATCCAGAAGAGTTAGGCATTTTTCTTAAAACTCATATTTTGGCTTATTCTTCATTTGATACAGAAAAATGCCTGGTGTGTCGTTTGACTATTCTATTGAACATTGCATAGAACCGTATCAGGGTTACCAGATTTTCCAAATGAAAAAAGGCCAGCGTCTGATCAACTGCAGCTTTAAAAGGCCAACCTAAGAGTAGAAAAAGGCCAAAAATATAGCATTTAAGGCTAACCAATTTCAAAAAGAACAAATTTAGGTATCTAGCAAGAAAAAAAGCCAAATTTAGAGTTTCTTTGACCCGAAAAAAGGCCATCCTGGCAACCCTGATCTTCCAATCAATTCAAAAAGCTTATATGATTTTCTTATCCAAAGTGAAACGTTGAATAACCTTGGTAAGTCACCTCAGATCTTTCTGTCAAATATATATATATATATATATATATACATATATACATATATATATATATATGTATGTATGTATGTATATATATATATATATGTGTGTGTATGTATGTATGTATATATATATATATATATATACATTACACATATGAAAAAGATTCCCTTTCCTCTCCTTTCCCATCTTTGTGTTGTGCATAATGTTACTCATTTCTTTATTTCACATAATTCTCTCTCTCTCTCTCTCTCTCTCTCTCTCTCTCTCTCTCAATGTTTTAATTGATAATAGAAATAAATACTTTTATTATATTCCATCACCCACATTCTCTCTCTCTCTCTCTCTCTCTCTCTCTCTCTCTCAATGTTTAAATTGATAAAGATGATAATATGAATAAATACTTTTATCATATTCCATCGCCCACATTCTCTCTCTCTCTCTCTCTCTCTCTCTCTCTCTCTCTCAATGTTTAAATTGATAAAGATGATAATATGAATAAATACTTTTATCATATTCCATCGTCCACATTCTCCCTCTCTCTCTCTCTCTCTCTCTCTCTCTCTCTCAATGTTTAAATTGATAAAGATGATAATATGAATAAATACTTTTATCATATTCCATCGTCCACATTCTCTCTCTCTCTCTCTCTCTCTCTCTCTCTCTCTCTCTCTCTGATGTTGTTCTTCAAGGATGTGTGATAGACAACGTGATGTTAAAATAAAGATCACTTATTCTTCTAATGCTCACCTTTAGGAAGAATGTTATTCCTTCTGTCTATTGGGTCTGATTATCTATCGTCTCTTGCTTGAGGGTACACTCGGGCACAATATTCTGTCTTATTTCTCTTCCTCTTGTTTTGTTAAGTTTTTATTTTTTATATTGGAGATATTTTTTTCAATGTTGTTACTGTTCTTTGAATATTTTATTTTTCCCTGTTTCCTTTCCTCACTGGGCTATTATCCCTGTTGGGGCCACTGGGCTTACAGCATCCTGCTTTTCAGAATAGGGTTGTAGCTGAGCAAGTAATAATAATAATAATAATAATAATAATAATAATAATAACTTGAGTTAAAACTATTAGATACCTAACAAAATTAATTTTGAACTTTCACTTGTAATAAATTCTAATGTTCAACCAAAATAGCTCACCGTATGTTTAATGATATATTCACTTATGAAAGAAGACCTAAATATTATAGAATAATTTAGTAGCTATGTTAATTAAGATTCATAATCATGAAGGATAATGGTGAATGAGGAAGAGTAATTGATTGAATACGTTAATCACCTTAGTGAACTCTGTAATCTCTAATTACCCACTTTGGTTTCATACCCAATGGGTTGATGCGATGTTTGTGGATTCGGTAGCATGAAGAATGTCGAATATCTTGACATAGATATTACCTTCATTCTATTTTCCAACTTCTTCTTCTTCTTCTTCTTCTTCTTCTTTGTCTACATCTTTTCCCACTTTTATGTGGGGTCGATGCTTCTGGTCAGCTTTCTCCATCTACCTCTGTCCCACACCTCATCACCGGTTAATCCCTTTGATCGAAGGTCATCCTTGATACAGTCCATCCACCTTCGCTTTGGTCTCCCTCTCCTTCTCGTTCGCTGTACCTCCATTTCCATCACTCTCCTCCCAATGTACTGTTCATCTCTTCTCATGACATGACCATACCACCTCAGTCTACTTTCTTGGATCTTATCTGATAGTTTACTAACTCCTGTGGTACCCCTAATTACTTCATTCCGTATCTTATCTCTTCTTGTCACCCCGACACATCCATCTCAACATTCTCGTTTTCCAACAATCTGTAAAAAGAGCATTTTCTGTTCATATATCTTAAGAAATTTTACATGCCATTTTCATACATAGCGTACTGACGTCCATATAAAAAGATTTTTTTAAATGCCCTGAACTATCCTAGTACATTGCCGACGTTTCTTACTAAAGGGGAGTTTAAAATATCATGAAGTATCTTTTGCACAATATTAACGTCATTGTTTAAGGACGTCGGAACTGTATCTAGGATAAGTAAGGACATTTAAAGGCCCCATTTGTGAGGAAGTCGGTCCTGTATCTAGGATAAGTAAGGGACATTTAAAAAGCCGTGTTGTAAGGAAGTCGGTACTGTGTCTAGGATAAGTAAGGATATTTAAAAGCCCCTTTTGTAAGGAAGTCGGTACCGTATCTAGGTAGGTCAGGACATTTAAAAAGCCCTTTTGTAATAAAGTCGGTACTGTATCTAGGATAAGTGAGGACATTTAAAAAGCCCCTTTTGTAAGGGACGTCGGTACTGTATCTAGGTAGGTCAGGACATTTAAAAAGCCCTTTTGTAATAAAGTCGTTACTGTATCTAGGATAAGTAAGGACATTTAAAAAGCCCCTTTTGTAAGGAAGTCGGTACTGTATCTAGGTGGTCAGGACATTTAAAAAGCCCTTTTGTAATAAAGTCGGTACTGTATCTAGGATAAGTAAGGACATTTAAAGGCCCCATTTGTGAGGAAGTCGGTCCTGTATCTAGGATCAGTAAGGACATTTAAAAAGCCCGTTTTGTAAGGAAGTCGGGTACTGTGTCTAGGATCAGTAAGGACAATTAAAAAGCCCTTTTTGTAAGGACGTCGGTACTGTATCTAGGATAAGTAAGGATATTTAAAACCCCCTTTTGTAAGGAAGTCGGTACCGTATCTAGGTAAGGTCAGGACATTTAAAAAGCCCTTTTGTAATAAAGTCGGTACTATATCTAGGATAAGTAAGGACATTTAAAGGCCCCATTTGTGAGGAAGTCGGTCCTGTATCTAGGATCAGTAAGGACATTTAAAAAGCCCGTTTTGTAAGGAAGTCGGTACTGTGTCTAGGTAGTGATCAGTAACGGACAATTAAAAAGCCCTTTTTGTAAGGACGGTCGGTTAACCAGTATCTAGGATAAGTAAGGATATTTAAAAGCCCCTTTGTAAGGAAGTCGGGTATTGTATCTAGGTAGGTCAGGACATTTAAAAAGCCCTTTTGTAATGAAGTCGGTACTGTATCTAGGTAGTTCATGATATTTAAAAGTCCCTTTTGTAAGGACGTCGGGTACTGTATCTAGGTTGGTCAGGACATTTAAAAAGCCCTTTTTGTAAGGACGTCGGGTACTGTATCTAGGTTGGTCAGGGACATTTAAAAAGTCCCTTTCGTAAGGACGTCATTACTGTATCCGCGATCAGTAAGGACATTTAAAAAGCCCCTTTGGTAAGGGACGTCGTTACTGTAACTAGGATAAGTAAGGACATTTAAAAAGCCCCTTTTGTAAGGACGTCGTTACTGTATCTAGGTTGGTCAGGACATTTAAAAAGTCCCTTTCGTAAGGACGTCAGCACTGTATCTAGGGTGGTCAGGACATTTAAAAAGCCCTGTTTGTAAGGACGTCATTACTGTATCTGCGATCAGTAAGGACATTTGAAAAGCCCCTTTGGTAAGGACGTCGTTACTGTAACTAGGATAAGTAAGGACATTTAAAAAGTCCCTTTTGTAAGGATGTCGGTACTGTATCTAGGATAAGTAAGGACATTTAAAAAGCCCCTTT
>NC_090735.1:2811060-2818560 GCF_036898095.1 Palaemon carinicauda
AAAGCCCCTTTTGTAAGGACGTCGGTACTGAATTTGGATTAAGTAAGGACTTTTAAAAAGCCCCTTTTGTAAGGACGTCGGTACTGAATTTGGATTAAGTAAGGACATTTAAAAAGGCCCCTTTGTAAGGACGTCGGTACTGAATTTGGATTAAGTAAGGACTTTTAAAAAGCCCCTTTTGTAAGGACGTCGGTACTGAATTTGGATTAAGTAAGGACATTTAAAAAGGCCCCTTTGTAAGGACGTCGGTACTGAATTTGGATTAAGTAAGGACATTTAAAAAGCCCCTTTTGTAAGGACGTCGGTACTGAATTTGGATTAAGTAAGGACATTTAAAAAGCCACTTTTGTGAGAAATTCGGTACTATATCTAGGATCAGTAAGGACATTTAAAAAGCTCCTTTTGTAAGGACGTCAGTACCGTATCTAGGTAGGTCATGATATTTAAAAAGTCCCTTTTGTGAGGACGTCAGTACTATATCTAGGTAGGTTATCATATTTAAAAGCCCCTTTTGTAAGGACGTCGGTACTGTATCTAGGATCAGTAAGGACACTTAAAAAGCTCCTTTTGTGAGGACGTCAGTACTATATCTAGGTAGGTTAGGACATTTAAAAGCCCCTTTTATAAGGACGTCGTTACTGTATCTAGGATAAGTAAGAACATTTATATAGCCCCTTTTGTAAGGACGTCGATACTGTATCTACGATCAGTAAGGACATTTAAAAACCCCATTTTGTAAGGAATTCGGTACTGTATCTAAGATAAGTAAGGACATTTAAAAGCCCATTTCGTAAGGAATTCGGTACTGTATCTAGGATAAGTAAGGATATTTAAAAAGCCCCTATTGTAAGGATGTCAAATTAGCCAAGCGTACGGTGTCGTATACTAGACGAATGGAAAAAAATCCCTCATGTAATATAATTCTGTTATCGTTCAAGAAATTTCAGAGATAAGTATACAACAGACATGAGTTCCCCTTCACAGCAGCAAATTCCCATAGACAACCAAGCGACGAATTATACCGAGGACAGGAACGGTTTGACTTTGATCTTATCCCTGACACAATATTGGAATTTTTTCTTTCTCGCCATTGTATATTCATAACTTCATTTGAGAAACGAAAGCTGATTTCCTCCAAAAGCAAAGGCAGACATCGACGACGTAGTGATGGTGATACAACGAAACCATGAGTCGATACTGTGAGGCCAGGTTGGCACTGTAAACTGGTGGTTTGGCACTAAAACACGCGGGTTGGCCCTTCACGTGATTACAGTGCCTGTCTTTGATCCTCTGCCATTCCACCAACGCCGTTTCTCACTGGGCTTCATACGGTTTCGTACCTCTGCGTTCATTTTTTCGTTCAGTCTCTCCTTCTCACTCAATTTCGAATAGAGTTCTCTGTACCTTGGGATATTGTCTTATTGCGATATGAACGACAGATAGGAGAAGTAAAAAATCCACTACGTTTATCGGGAAATGACAAGCGAAGTGCGATGGAACAGGCCATGCCTCCCAGAGAGTTTCGTTCACTCAGCGGAATTTCATTATGGCTATCAGCTCCCAGTAAAAGTTCAAATTGCAATATTTCAACTCCATTACTGCAAAATGCAGTTTTTCGACAGTTCGTGAACAACATTCATTTTAACCATTTGCAGTTGACCAGTTTTGCAAGAATCGCAACCTCTCTGGAAGCGAAAAGAGAAAAGGGAAGAGAGAAGAAATAAAAAAGAGGAGAGAGAGAGAGAGAGAGAGAGAGAGAGAGAGAGAGAGACCTCTCTGGAAGCGAAAAGAGAAAAGGGAAGAGAGAAGAAATAAAAAAACGAGAGAGAGAGAGAGAGAGAGAGAGAGAGAGAGAGAGAGAAATCGGACTTCGGGCGTCTCGGTACCAACCAAATGCGATTGATATTCTATGTAAATTCGGTCTGACAACCCAGGGCCTGGGAATACCATTTAGCATAAGTTTTTTCCAGGGAGTATTGAATGAGATTTCGTAGGATCGGGTAACATAGGCTCCAAGCTCGAGACCGTTTCTCGACGCATTAGAATAAAAATTACAGCGTCCGAATTTGTGGGTGGTGGAAGGGGGGGTGTTTGTGTGTGTTGTGGGGGAGGGGAAGTGTGGGGGAGTTTGTCCAAAGACGGTATAGAGCTTCAAGGGGGGGGGAGTTAGTCCAAAGACGGTATTGAGCTTTAAGGTGGGGGGGAGTTAGTCCAAAGACGGTATAGAGCTTCAAGGTGGGGGGAGTTAGTCCAAAGACGGTATAGATTGTAGAGCTTCAAGGTGGGGGGAGTTAGTCCAAAGACGGTATAGACTATAGAGCTTCAAGGTGGGGGGAGTTAGTCCAACGACGGTATAGACTATAGAGCTTCAAGGTGGGGGGAATTAGTCCAAAGACGGTATAGACTATAGAGCTTCAAGGTGGGGGAAGTTAGTCCAAAGACGGTATAGAGCTTCAAGGTGGGGGGGGAGTTAGTCCAAACACGGTATAGAGCTTCAAGGTGGGGGGAGTTAGTCCAAAGACGGTATAGACTATAGAGCTTCAAGGTGGGGGGAGTTAGTCCAAAGACAGTATAGACTATAGAGCTTCAAGGTGGGGGGAGTTAGTCCAAAGACGGTATAGACTATAGAGCTTCAAGGTGGGGGGAGTTAGTCCAAAGACAGTATAGACTATAGAGCTTCAAGGTGGGGGGAGTTAGTCCAAAGAAGGTATAGACTATAGAGCTTCAAGGTGGGGGGAGTTAGTCCAAAGACGGTATAGACTATAGAGCTTCAAGGTGGGGGGAGTTAGTCCAAAGACAGTATAGACTATAGAGCTTCAAGGTGGGGGGAGTTAGTCCAAAGAAGGTATAGACTATAGAGCTTCAAGGTGGGGGGAGTTAGTCCAAAGACAGTATAGACTATAGAGCTTCAAGGTGGGGGGAGTTAGTCCAAAGACGGTATAGACTATAGAGCTTCAAGGTGGGGAGAGTTAGTCCAAAGACGGTATAGAGCTTCAAAGTGGAAAGGTGTAGACACATTGTGGGGAAGAGCGGAATGATATACAAATTCTATAAATTAAAATGCTTTGCTGAATGAAAACACAAACTCTCTTGGTGAAAATGTCTGCTGAATGAAAAAAGATTGTGTAAGTGAAAATGTTTGCTGAATGAAAACGCAAATTCTATTTGTGAAATTGCTTTGCTGAATGAAAACACAAACTCTCATGGTGAAAATGTCTGTGGAATGAAAAAGATTGTGTAAGTGAAAATGTTTGCTGGATGAAAACACAAATTCTATTTGTGAAATTGCTTTGCTGAATGAAAACACAAACTCTCTTGGTGAAAATGTCTGCTGAATGAAAAAAGATTGTGTAAGTGAAAATGTTTTGCTGAATGAAAACACAAACTCTCTTAGTGAAAATGTCTGCTGCATGAAAAAAAGATTATATTAATGAAAATGTTTGCTGAATGAAAACAAATTCTGTGAGTGAAAATGTTTGCTGAATGAAACTCAAATTCTGTGAGTGAAAATGTTTGCTGAATGAAAACACAAATTATATTAATGAAAATGTTTGCTGAATGAAACACAAATTCTGTGAGTGAAAATGTTTTCTGAATGAAAACAAATTCTGTGAGTGAAAATGTTTGCTGAATGAAACACAAATTCTGTGAGTGAAAATGTTTGCTGAATGAAACACAAATTCTGTGAGTGAAAATGTTTGCTGAATGAAACACAAATTCTCTGTTATTGAAAATGTTTTCTGAATGAAACACAAATTCTCTGAGTGAAAATGTTTGCTGAATGAAAACAAATTATATCAATGAAAATGTCTGCTGAATGAAACACAAATTCTGTTAGTGAAAATGTTTGCTGAATGAAACACAAATTCTGTGAGTGAAAATGTTTGCTGAATGAAACACGAATTCTGTGAGTGAAAATGTTTGCTGAATGAAACACAAATTCTCTGTTATTGAAAATGTTTTCTGAATGAAACACAAATTATCTGAGTGAAAATGTTTGCTGAATGAAAACAAATTATATCAATGAAAATGTCTGCTGAATGAAACACAAATTCTGTTAGTGAAAATGTTTGCTGAATGAAAACACAAATTATATCAAGGAAAATTTTTGCTGAATGAAACTCAAATTCTCTGTTATTGAAAATGTTTGTTGAATGAAAACACAAATTATATTAATGAAAATGTTTGCTGAATGAAACAAATTCTGTGAGTGAAATTGTTTTCTAAATGAAAAAAAAAATTCTCTTAATAAAAATCTTTGCTGAACGTCTAGCAATATGGACGGAGGTGATGCAAATTCATATTAGATTAAAGTCTTAACCTTTTATCTATAAGGTTAAGTTAAGGAAATTAGACCGATTAAGAAAAAGAAGCAGGAAAGGGCGTGCGATGGATACACAAGGCTATGAATGTGGTAAAGAAAATAAAGTCTTCAAAGGAGTAAAATAGGTTTTTAGAAAAAGATGGGCGCTGTATGAATAAGCAGGAAGGGTTAACATTAGCATTCTGGATGGAGAATAAAGAAAAAAACACTAGGGACATTGAACAAACGATGGATGGACAGACTGATATGCAGGATGGTACACTCCTCCAAAAATAAAATGATGGAAAAAATGAAGGTAGAGAAAAAGGTAAATTTCATAGAAGAGCACACAGAGAGAGAGAGAGAGAGAGAGAGAGAGAGATCAAAAAGCAACTAGGAGAATATCGAAAGAGAGAGAGAGAGAGAGAGAGAGAGAGAGAGAGAGAGATAAAAACTTCCTAAGATAGCATCGATACCGAGAGAGAGAGAGAGAGAGAGAGAGAGAGAGAGAGAGATAAAAACCTCCTAAGAGAGTATCGAAAACAAGAGAGAGAGAGAGAGAGAGAGAGAGAGAGAGACAGACAGACAGACAGACAGACAGACAGACAGATGAAAAACCAGCTAAGAGAATATCGAAAAAGTGAGAGAGAGAGAGAGAGAGAGAGAGAGAGAGAGAGAGAGATGTAAAACCAGCTAAGAGAATATCGAAAAAGAAAGAGTGAGTGAAAGAGAGAGAGAGAGAGAGAGAGACAGAGAGAGAAAGAGAGAGAGAGGTAGAGAGAGATGAAAAACCAGCTAAGAGAATATCGAAAAAGAGAGAGAGAGAGAGAGAGAGAGAGAGAGAGAGAGAGATGTAAAACCAGTTAAGAGAATATCGAAAGAGAGAGAGAGAGAGAGAGGAGAGAGAGAGAGAGAGAGAGATGAAAAAACCAGCTAAGAGAATATCGAAAAAGAGAGAGAGAGAGAGAGAGAGCTGGAATAAACCGATGAAAATAGTAAGCGTGGAAGGATAGTGGATGTAAAATCTGATTCGTGCTATTGATTGGAATAAAAATAAAAGAGTAATGAATTCGGGGGAGAGAAATTTTCCCTAACAGATACCCCCGGGCGTGACTTTTGATGCGAAAATTGATATCACAGGTGATTTGGTTCAACGAACAGAATGGAAAGCCTGGCGAAAGGTTTTTTTTTTTTTTTTTCTATTTCGGCATGAATCCATTGCTATATTATATGTCATTTAGTGAGTTTTAAAAATGTGTTACGTAGTTTTTAGGGGAAAAAATATGTTATCATGGATATGCTATCAGTAGAAGTGGGGGTTAACAATCAAAGGTTAATTTTGCATACGCTTCCCTTAATGGGAGACCGGACCCTCGCTGCTAACATGTAATAAATGAAAGAGGATGAAATAAATTGCGTAAATATTAAGTTAATGCAAAATGGTGGATGGAGTACTGCCCCCTTTCAACGTTTCGCTTCAATTAATTCGCAGGGAACGGATCCAAAAAGGTGAGCCAATTATGTGCTGTGATTTGATCATAAATGCTGTAGTTTTCGACTGGTACCAAAAGGACCGAGGCTCTGATCCGTGTGTGGGATCCTTACGGAAGGACTCGTCATGTATCATTGCATGATCCTGAGTTCTGGGTGGATACACCAGTTGTATAAATTGCAAATTTCATCATATTTCATCATGTATCATTACCTGATCCTGGGAGTTGAATGGCAGGACAGGATTAGAAATGAAACAATAAGAGAGATTACTCAAGTGCCATATGTGGATGAGAGCTTGGTGAGGGTAGAAGGAGATAATTTGGACATGCTCTTCGCGCTCCCCAAGAGAGATTAGTTCACCAAACTTTCAACTGAGCTCCACAAGGCACTAGAAGAGTTGGAAGACTCAGGCCTGCATGGCTGAGGACTAAGAAAGCGGGAAGTAGGAGATGATGAATGGAGAAGTATTTATCTGGAAGCTCAAGATAGAGACGACTGGCAAAAGCTAACTGGGGCCCTTTGCGTCAATAGGCGTAGAAAGAGATAAGGATAATAATGAATGAGTTCAAGGTGAATACATCAGGTGTATACATGGCAAATTTCATCATGTATCATTACAGGATCCTGAGTTCAGGGTGGATACATCATTTGGATACATGGCCATCAAGCTTTGGCAATGAGGTCACAAATGTTCATGATGTAACATCAAGTTGTTTACGAAAGGGTGAACAACTATGTTGATGCAAAGGCAGGTCAATGATAATATTAGCAACGATCAATTAGAGATATCTGAACAATAAATTTAGCCATCTGGAAGCGTTTTAAACAGTACGGATGGTGAGTAAAGATCTGACGGTAAGTGTAGTCTTCTGGAAGGGTCTTTTCAAATCTTGGTCATTGGTTGATGATTTCACCCCTTTTAAATTCCTTAACTTGTACACATGTATTTACGTGTATAAATCTAATATTTATGAATCCACAATGAAAAAAATGTGACTAAAATCCTTTTTATTTTCCGAGATGAAATAGAATTCAGGTGTAAATTCTATTTGCATAAAATCTCACATGTCTTGGCAGTGGAGAAGAAGTATATGTGACATCACTCTATATTGCATTCTGCGTAAGGATAGTGTTGTTTGCCACCCTGAGATATCGTCGAGTATTATATGTAAATAAGAAAACGGCCTTTGTGTCCCCCGCGAGTTTCTGAAAAGACGTCCCCTTGCAATAAACAAAGATGCAGAGAACGCTGCTTTCAAATACAATGAGGAAGAATGGGACCCGCAAAACTTATCTTCTTCTGACTTGTAGAAACATTCCTGGCTGTGGTAGATTCTGGTTCTTTTTTCTTTTCTTTTGCCCCTCATAAATGGCAGAGGCAACGGAGAATGACATTACCCTAGGAAGCAGGACAATGCACCTGAGACTGATCATATTACATATGATCAGCGCCCAAGATCCCACTCCTACTAAGAGGGCCAGGCAATGGCTGCTGATGACTCAGCAGATAAACCTATGCCCCCCCCCCACCAAAGGCCACATTATTAGCTCACAAGGATGGTGAGGTTGCAGTGATCAAAGGAACTGACAAATTTGAGCGGGACTCAAACCCCAGTCTGGCAACCCGGTCAAGGGCGCTACCGCCAGGTTTTAAAATTTTAAAGGTAGCTCATGAATGGCAGAGGCAAGGGACACTGACATCA
>NC_090735.1:2826060-2828560 GCF_036898095.1 Palaemon carinicauda
TGTCTCCACGAACCTCCCTCTCATGAACCCCATTGTTTGTCTTCATATTCCCATCGCTTGTCTCCACGAATCTCCCTCTCATGAGCCCCAATGTTTGTCTTCAAATTCCCATCGTTTGTCTCCACGAACCTCCTTCTCATGAACCCCAATGTTTGTCTTCAGATTCCCATCGTTTGTCTCCACGAACCTCCTTCTCATGAACCCCAATGTTTGTCTTCAGATTCCCATCGTTTGTCTCCACGAACCTCCCTCTCATGAACCCCATTGTTTGTCTTCATATTCCCATCGCTTGTCTCCACGAATCTCCCTCTCATGAGCCCCAATGTTTGTCTTCAAATTCCCATCGTTTGTCTCCACGAACCTCCCTCTCATGAACCCCAATGTTTGTCTTCAGGTTCCCATCGTTTTTCTCTACGAACCTCCCTCTCATGAACCCCAATGTTTGTCTACAGATTCCCATCGTTTGTCTCCATGAACCTCCCTCTCATGAACCCCAATGTTTGTCTACAGATTCCCATCGTTTGTCTCCATGAACCTCCCTCTCATGAACCCCAATGTTTTTCTTCATATTCCCATCGTTTGTCACCTTGAACCTCCCTCTCATGAACCCCAATGTTTGTCTTCAGATTCCCATCGTTTGTCTCCATGAACCTCCCTCTCATGAACCCCAATGTTTGTCTTCAGGTTCCCATCGTTTTTCTCTACGAACCTCCCTCTCATGAACCCCAATGTTTGTCTTCATATTCCCATCGTTTGTCACCTTGAACCTCCCTCTCATGAACCCCAATGTTTTTCTTCATATTCCCATCGGTTGTCACCTTGAACCTCCCTCTCATGAACCCCAATGTTTGTCTTCAGATTCCCATCGTTTGTCTCCATGAACCTCCCTCTCATGAACCCCAATGTTTTTCTTCATATTCCCATCGTTTGTCACCTTGAACCTCCCTCTCATGAACCCCAATGTTTGTCTTCATATTCCCATCGTTTGTCTCCATGAACCTCCCTCTCATGAACCCCAATGTTTTTCTTCATATTCCCATCGTTTGTCACCTTGAACCTCCCTCTCATGAACCCCAATGTTTGTCTTCAGATTCCCATCGTTTGTCTCCACGAACCTCCCTCTCATGAACCCCAATGTTTGTCTTCAGGTTCCCATCGTTTTTCTCTACGAACCTCCCTCTCATGAACCCCAATGTTTGTCTACAGATTCCCATCGTTTGTCTCCATGAACCTCCCTCTCATGAACCCCAATGTTTGTCTACAGATTCCCATCGTTTGTCTCCATGAACCTCCCTCTCATGAACCCCAATGTTTTTCTTCATATTCCCATCGTTTGTCACCTTGAACCTCCCTCTCACAAACCCCAGTCATTTTCTTCAGATTCCCATCGCTCGCGTCCACGAACCTCCCTCTCATAAACCCCAATGATTGTCTCCAGATTCCTCTTCTTAATCTTTTTTTTTTTAATCAAAATCCATCGAAGACAAGCCTTCCCTTACTACGACTCCTCCAATCACTGTCATTGTTTGTATGGGTTTGTATCTCAGTCATATCCCCTTTTACCAAAACTTCATCTTTACTTGTCTGTGTGTGTGTCTCTCTCTCCCCTCAACTTTTCCGCTTCTTCCCCTCTTCTTGGGTCAGATTTCAGGGCTGTAGTGGTTGGCCCTCTCTCTCTCTCTCTCTCTCTCTCTCTCTCTCTCAGTCTGAGTATTTTTGACAGCAAATTCTGTTAGCATACCCTATATCTAATCGAGTTAGGGTAACTTTATCTCTCTCTCTCTCTCTCTCTCTCTCTCTCTCTCTCTCTCTCTTCTTCTTCTTCTTCTTCTTCTTCTTTTTTTCAAAGTAATAATAACTATTCAATGAGTGTCAAAATCCTTAAGATCTAAATCCTATAATTAAAGTATCGTGAATATCATCTAAAATAATTCTTATTATTCATTTGACTTTATATGTATAAGAATATCTAATTTAAAAAGAAAATAATTTACCATTTTCCCCAACGATCATTTCAGCAAATGAGTTGTCAATAAGACTTAACATGAATATCATTATTTCCTTCGTATAAATCTTGTAATGCACCTTCGTGTTTAATAAGTTTCTCGAAGTCGAACCCGACTTAATGTAACATCAAATTCATCATTATTTAGTTGCTTGGCCCACATATCTCCCATATCCTCTTCAGAAGTCGCAGTGCGTTTGTAACTCTGTCTTGAAAGTCATTTAGTTGAAGGGTTGTGGTGGCCAAATGGTAACGTCCCTGCATGGTGATCAGCCAGGCTGGGGTTCGAGTCCCGCTCAAGCTCGATAGTTTCTAGTAGTGTCTGCAATCCTTGCAAGCTAAGGATTAGAGGTCTGGGGAAGCCTAATTGTCTACCTGCTGAGTCATTGGCAGCTATTGCCTGGGCCTCCCTGGTCCTAGCTTAAGTGGAGAGGTCAGTATCTAGGACATTGTCCTGCTAGCCTTGCGAGCTAAGGATTGGGCGTCTGGGGATGC
>NC_090735.1:2833560-2838560 GCF_036898095.1 Palaemon carinicauda
GAGATAAGAGAATAGTGGATAGGAAGAGGAGAAGAAGAAGGAAAAGGAGAAAGTGGAAGAGGAGATAGAGGAGGAGGAAAAGATTTTAGAGAACACAGGAGAGACTAAAAGAAGCGAATGTGGTAAAACAGTAAAAAATATAAAAAATAAAAATAAAAATCAGTAGATGAAATAGAAAGAGAGAGAGAGAGGAGAGGAAAGGAGGAAGAAAGTGGAAGCATAAACAGAAATAGGAGAGGAGACTTTATGAAATAAAATCCAGATAATAGATATGGAATTTATCAAAGGAAAAATGTAGATCTAAAACAAAGGCAAAAGTAGAGATTTAAAGGGAAATAATTTTTTATCTTAAAGAAAATAATGACCAAGAATATATCTATCTAATATATATATAAATATATATATACATATATATACATACACATATATATACATATATATGTATGTGTATATATATATATATATATATATTTATATATATATATGTATATATACATATATATGTAAATATATATACACATATATATATGTATATATATATATATATGTGTGTGTGTGTATATATATATATATATATATACTGTATATATATGTGTATATATATATATATGTATGTATATATACATGACCAGGAATATATCTATCTAATATATATATATGTGTATATATATTTACATACACATATATAACATATATATATATATATATATATACATACATATATATATATATGTATATATATATGTATATATATATATATATACAGTGATGCCTCAGCATACGAAAATAATTCATTCAGGATATGGTTTCGTTTGCTGATTTTTTCGTATCCTGAGTCGCGTTTTACATGTAAATAGCCTAATCCGTTCCAAGCCTTACGAAAAGACACCTTTTCTTTCATAAACACGCTAAACTGTAGTAATAAACAAGCAATGCAGCCATTTCTATCATTCAATAATTAACCCAACCATTAAAAACAGCCTAATCCATTCCAGAAACCACCATGAGATTATTCAATAATGTAGTAGCCTAGTCATCCCCTCCAAGCCCTAAGAAAACGGTCCATTTTCTTTAATACTGTATAAAAGTTATGGTACTGTATGTAAAGCATTTGGATAAGTGAAGGTGTATTGTTACCTGTACACCTAAATCAAGGGTTGATACCCTGAAAAAAAAAGGTACAGTTAATTACCAAAAAGTTGAAACTTACCTTTTGATTGAAATTAATCTCAGCGACGAGTTGGGATCTCGTAAGCTTTTCGTATCCTGAAAATTTTTTCGTATACTGGGGCTTAAAAATCTTCATATCGCTTTTCGTATCCTGAATTTTTCGTAAGCAGAAACTTTCGTATCCAGAGGTATCACTGTATATATATATATATATATATGTGTGTGTGTGTGTGTGTATATACATATATATATACTGTATATATAATATATATGTATATATATATATATATATATATTTATATATATATATGTATATATATATATATATATATATTTATATATATATATATATATATGTATATATATATATATATATATGGCGACTAGGTATTCCTAAGTGCAGGGCATAAAGTGTCAGAGAATGGAGATTGTAAACCCGATTTGGATAAGAATATAAAAAAGTGCCATAGCCTCTGTACCATGCTCTTCCACTGTCTTGGATTAGAGTTCTTATGATTGAGGGTACACTAGGGCACACTGTTCTGTCTTACATACCTTCCTCATTGATATTCATAAACACTATACATACACCAAGTCATTGATAATCATGGAACCATATATACAGGTCATA
Organism: Palaemon carinicauda; assembly: GCF_036898095.1. Lineage (NCBI taxonomy): Eukaryota > Metazoa > Arthropoda > Malacostraca > Decapoda > Palaemonidae > Palaemon > Palaemon carinicauda. The sequence goes on from NC_090735.1 coordinate 2,835,362, forward strand.
TAAAAAATACACAATACATAAAGATACACATACATACATGCATACAGTATCTTTGATAATCTAGGAGAAGGACACTCCAAAATCAAACCATTGTTCTCTGGTCTTAGGTAGTGCCATACCCTCTGTACCATGGTCTTCTACTCTCTTGGGTTAGAGTTCTCTTGCTTGAGGGTGCACTCGAGCACACTATTCTATCTTATTTCTCTTCCTCCTTTTTTTTATTGATGTTTTTGTAGTTTATATATGAAAGATCTATTTTAATGTTATTAATCTTAATTTTTTTCATGTAGTTTATTTCCTTTTTCCTTTCCTCACTGGACTATTTATTCCCTATTGGAGCCCTTGAGCTTATAGCATCCTGCTTTTCCAACTAGGGCAGTAGATTAGTAATTGATAATAATAATAATAATAATAATAATAATAATAATAATAATAATAATAATAATAGTGACACTACAGGAGACGGTTTTAAGGAATAAGTAGGAAAAAGAACTTAAAAAAAATGAAAAAATATAAATATAAATAATAATAATAATAATAATAATAATAATAATAATAATAATAATAATAATAATAATAATAATAATAATAATAATAATAATACGTGGTGTAGATGGAAAGCAATTGGATCATAATAGAATTTGGAAGAAACGTAAGAAAACAGGGAAGAGAAAATGTAATTAAAGGTTTAAAAGTTTTAAAGGCCGCTCATGAATGGCAGAGGCAAGGGACAGTATCATTGCCCTATCGAGCAGGACAATGCTCTCCATAGACTGACCATATATACATGTGATCAGCGCTCAAGGCCCCTCTCCACCCAAGCTAAGACCAAGGGGGGCCAGGCAATGGTTGACTCAGCAGATAGACATGTAGGCTCCCCCAAAGCCCCACATCCTTAGCTCACAAGGATGGTGAGGTTGCAGCGACTAAAGGAATTAAGGAGCTGATAAAGAAACAAACGTAATTTATTAGGAAGACAGGAAATGAATGATTCGATATACAGAAGAAATGGAGAAGAATTTAAGTGCAAAGAAGAACAGTTATAACTAGAGGGGAACTCAGTAGAGCACTGACATCTGCTAGGGCAGCTTTTTTGTCGACCTTTTGCTCGACCTTGACCTTGACCTTTGACCTTACCGTGTAATAAATGGCGTGGATTTTCATACTCTCAAATATGAACCAAGTATGAAGTCTCTGTGACAACGATGTCCAAACTTATGGCTTATTACGTGAATTGGACATTTTGCTTGACTGTGACCTTAACCTTTGACCTTGATCGTCCCAAATTTAATCATTTTCAGCGTTTTACACAAATCATAGTAGTATGGTCAGTCTCTATGGCACTGTCCCTTGCATTTGCCATTCATGAGCGGCTTTTAAACCTTTAAAGGAGAGATAAGTGACACTTGGGTACAAGATATAGATACGAATTGGAAAATTCCTGATTAGTACAGTGGAAACGTATTCACCTAGCATTCGCATGGCAGCAGATCGATCCCACCCCCAAGACCGTGAGTTCAAGCTGTTTATTGGGGAGGCCACTGCTATGCTTGGGCGCTACAGTGGGTGTGGTTTGCGCTTGCCCGGCTGACGTTCTGGTGAGCATCTATGCTGATGAAACTGAAACCAGGCACCTTTACCTTTACAAGGGAAATTCCCGATGGTTTGAAACCTTCACAAAACAAGAAAATAAATCGAGGAAAATAGAAGTGTATCATAGGAAGAATGAAAATAGGAACAATGAAAATGGGGGAGAAAAGTAAAATGAAGATGAAGTAGGAGAGAAAAGATATTTATGAACAAGCAGATATCTAAATTATTATTATTATTATTATTATTAGCCAAGCTACAACCCTAGTTGGAAAAGCAAGATGCTATAAGCCCAAGTGCTCCAATAGGGAAAAATAGCCCAGTGAGGAAAGGAAATAAGGAAATAAATAAATGATGAGAACAAGTTAACAATAAATCATTCTAAAACAGTAAAAGACAACACACACGAAATATAGGAAGGTTTATAAAGGTTCCTCATGAATAGCAGAGAAAAAGAATAGGACAATACCCTAGATAGTGACCATATACATATATGATCGAGGCAAGCTCGGACCATGGAGGGCCAGGTAATGGCTGTTGATGACTCAACTGGTAGATCTTAGTGTACCAACCGTGTGTCACACGATCGTACATAGATCATTTTGTGCTTGTATCTTTTCTCTCCCCTCGCACTAAAAAGAACCTGAAAAAAACATGTCTGTGTTTCTCATCGGTAACGGTGTCGATTTTGAACATGAAATTCCCTGTTGCCTTGAGCTTTTGTATATAAAGGAGAGTGTTCTATAATAAACTCACTCAGTAGCTCACATCCTGTCTTTGAGTCACAACCTTCTCTCGGCCCGTCACATTAGGCTCGCAAGCTCACAAGGATGGTTAGGTTGCAGACACAACTAGGCCCCTCTCCTTGAAGCTCGGACCATGGAGGGCCAGGAAATGGCTGTTGATCTTGTAGATCTCAGGCTCGCAAGCTCACAAGGATGGTTAGGTTGCAGACACAACTAGAAACCTTCGAGCTGGATCGGGTCTCAAACTCCTCTCAGTATAAATCCTGTTCAAAATTTGTTGATATTCAATAAATACTTTATCTTTAGGTTTATGTTTCTTCCTGCGATCATTTAAGTCCTGAAAAGAAAATATAATGAAAATGTTGAAATATTATCAATATTGGTTACACCATTTTATTATTATTATTATTATTATTATTATTATTATTATTATTATTACTTGCTAAGCTACAACCCTAGTTGGAAAAGCCGGATGCTATAAGCCCAGGGGCTCCAAGGGGGAAAATAGCCCAGTGAGGAAAGGAGACAAGGAAAGATCAAATATTTTAAAAACAGTAACAACTATAAAAAATTTAACAAAACAAGAGAAAGTGATATAAAATGGAATAGTGTTTCCAGGTGTACCCTCAAGCAAGATGAGTTATTCATTACCTTCAACACAGGTAAAATATTCTCTTAATTTCTCCATTATTGTTAGCTAAACTAACATTATCAGCAATAATTATTATAATTTTCAACTAATTTCTTTCTCTTCCGCTTGTTTTTTTTTTATATAATTTTATATAATTTTGTATAATTTTATAAAATTTTGTATAGCTTATACATAAAAGATCTAAATCAACGTTGTTGCTATTCATTTCTTT
>NC_090735.1:2848560-2861060 GCF_036898095.1 Palaemon carinicauda
GATAGAATAGTGTGCCAGAGTGTACCCCCAAGCAGGATAGATAAGGATAGATAGAGATAGATAAAGATAAATAAGAAATATCAAGCGAATTATCAGCAAATGGGCTTAAGTAACCTTAGCTCAAGTATTATTATTATTATTATTATTATTATCATTATTATTATTATTATTATTATTATTATTAATAATAATAATATCATATTTTTATTACTATCATTATTATTATTATTATCATTATTATTATTATTATTATTATTATTATTATTATTATTATTATTATCATTATTATTATTATTATTATTAATATTGTTATTATTCTTATTATTATTAATATCCTTATCATTTTAACTATTATTATTATTATTATTATTATTATTACTATTATTATTATTATTAATATCATTATTATTACTATTATTATTATTATTATTGTTATTATTATTATTATTATTAATATTGTTATTATTATTCTTATTATTATTAATATCATTATCATTTTAATTATTATTATTACTATTATTATTGTTATTATTATTATTAATATCATATTATTACTATCATTATTATTATTATTATCATTATTATTATTATTATTATGATCATTATTATTATTATTATTATCATTATTTTTGTTATCATATTATTATTACTACTATCATTATTATTATTATTTTTACTATTTTTATTATTAATATTGTTATCATTATTCTTCTTATTATTAATATCATTATCATTTTAACTATTATTATTATTACCCCAGTTGGAAAAGCAGATTAATGCCATATCAATAATAACTAAGTTATAAATTCCATCTCATTCAAATAGTCTAGTTACATTTCCTCTACCTTCAAGTCATCCACACCATTCAATATATAACATCAGTACATTATCAGACTTAATTTTCAATTCGATTTAGTCAATGCAAATTCACATACATTATGTATAGAATTTTTTTTTTTCTTTTTTTTTTTCACGGGCTCATATACAATGAATAATAACAGCACCAACGCGTTATTATTACGGCAATAATGAGAGTGTTAAATATTTTCATTACTGTGACATTACCGTCACAAAGAAGCGAGCGTAAGCCTAAATTGGTTTCGTGTATTTGTGAAGTTTTGAAGTTTTGGAAGTTTTGGATATTTTATTGAGGCGGCCGACCTGTTTTATGTGTCCACTTACTAATGATACAACTAGAGCTCTGACAAGTGACACATTGAGGTTTTTATTCCGCTAACCTGACGATGTTGACAAACTCGCCGCTTTCAATCATTTCGATGCGTTTGAAAATATAGTCGGTAGTATTTTGCTTCATAAGAACCACCGCACCCCCCCCCCCACCCCCCACCCCCTTCCTTTTTTTTTGGGGGGGGAGGGCTTCGTTCGTTTGTTCGTTCGTTTAAGATTGCCTTACCGTATGTTACTGTTTTAGAATGATTTATTGTTAACTTGTTCTCATCATTTATTTATTTCCTTATTTCCTTTCCTCACTGGGCTATTTTTCCCTGTTGGAGCCCTTGGGCTTATAGCATCTTGCTTTTTCCAACTAGGGTTGTAGCTTGGATAATAATAATAATAATAATAATAAGACATAAACTCATATAGACTGTCTGTTTATAGATCGGAGAGTGATTTTAGCCTTCTGGAAGCGTTGTATATGGTATAAAAGCTGTTCTTCCTTCGATCCTAGGGGTTCTACGTTATTTCTTCTTCATGAAGCTAATATCTTATCATCATCTCCTCCAACGCCCATTGACGCAAAGGGCCTCGGTTAGATTTCGCCAGTCGTTTCTATCTTGAGCTTTTAAATCAATACTTCTTCATTCATAATCTCCTACTTCACGTTTCATAGTCCTAAATCATGTAGGTCAGGGTCTTCCAACTCTTCTAGTGCCTTGTGGAGCCCAGCTGAACGTTTAGTGAACTAATCTCTCTTGCCGGGTGCGAAGACCATACCCAAACCATCTCCATCTACCACTCAACATGATCTCATCAACTTATGGCACTTAGATTTCTTATAGGCCTATGAAAATTGGACTTTCTCTCTAGAAACTCATTTTTCGTGTCTTTTAATCACGTTAATGGTTTCAATTTTCCCTCTTATCTTATTCCATATTCGAAAGGACATCCTTTAGCTTTCGTCATTTAAGATTTAGGTTTGAAATCTGCTGAAAATAGTCTTCATGTTGACCGGGCTGACATGAGTCTTTTTATAGTTTATATATGACATATCTGTTTTTGACGTTGTTAATAGTTTATTTAGGACATATCTGTTTTGACGTTGTTACTGTTTTTAGAATGTTTTATTAACTTGTTCTCATCATTTATTTATTTCCTTACTTCCTTTCCACACTGGGCTATTTTTCCCTATTGGAGCCCTTGGGCTTATAGCATCTTCTTTTTCCAACTGGGGTTGTAGCTTGGCTAGTAATAATGATAATAATAATAATAATAATCACGTCCGTAAATGTATTTAAAAAGACTTGTATTTAAAAAGACTTGTATGTATGTATGTATGTATGTATGTATTCGTAAGTGCACACACACGCATACACATGCATAACCTATCATCAAGCGAGTATAAAAGTGTAGGTATATTGGAAATCATTTTGAAAAGAACGTCCTTGTCGAAATGAAAGGTCTCGTTCCATGCAAGCGACAATAAATGTAAGAGAAATCGAAAAAAAAAAAATAGTAATTTTCATTAGGACGACCAAATTCCTGATGCATTTTCACGTATTGATGGAAAATGTATTCCGTGGCGTCTGCCAAATGCAATTTCATCGGATATATTCATAAATGACGCGGGAATGTTTCAAGTGAAAAAAAAAAAAATGTTGAAAAAAGATTATGAATCGACAACAAATATGAGTGGCGCCCTCGAAAATGGAATACAAATGGGCGCTTCGGCATCGGCAAACTATTCTGAAAAAATGATAAACAAAACCTCCGTTAATGGAAAGTTTTTACAACAAATAAAATCCTATGTAACAGAATTTTCAGTCGTAAACATTCCGCCTGTATCTTGTTTGACTTGCTCTGATTGGCCAACGCTTGGGAAATATCTCTCTCTCTCTCTCTCTCTCTCTCTCTCTCTCTCTCTCTCTCATCATAGTTATTACCTAAAGGTAGTACGTAAAAAACAACTTTGCTTTAACAATTGCTTGCGTTTTCATTGGAAAGGTACATCATCATCTCCTATGCCAATTGACACAAAGGGCCTCGGTTAGATTACGCCAGTCGTCTCTATCATGTGTTTTAAAATCAGTACTTCTCTATTCATCATCTCCCACTTCACGCTTCATAGTCCTCAGCCATGTAGACCTGGGACTTCCAACTCTCCTAGTGCCTTGTGGAGCCAAGTTAAACGTTTGGTGAACTATTTCTTGGGGACTGCGAAGAGCATGACCAGACCAAGGTATGCAGTGGATTAACGTCTCCTGGAATTCTAAAAGGCGACAGTGCATGGTAAAAAAGGGACGCATTAAACTCATTTTCGTTGTATATTTCATTATAGTTACAGGTAGGGGGTAAGCACTTCATAATATGGATTCAGTATACCTTGGCTGAAGAGAGTCCAGGTCCTTTAGCGGATCTAACTTCACACGCACAGAAACAAATGCAAACTGTACTCATTTTTTTTACTGTGGCGCAATTGCATTGACTCGCAAGGATGCCCTTTTAGCTCGGAAAAGTTTCCAACTATCTGATTGGTTAGAATTATTTTGTCCAGCGAGTCAGCTACTAGGAAACTTTCCCAAGCTAAAAGGGCACCCGTGCGAGTCAGTGTAAATGCGCCTCAGTAAAGAAAAATTGAGTATAGTGTGAAGGGAAAGAGGGGAAGACCCTATGGCTCATTTTCGTTTATCTGTCAAACTAAATCTTTTAAGACTTTCAATCATCCCTGTGCAAAAGCCTTCAAAGAAATGCTTTGATTCCCTGCAAATGTGAATATAAAGCCAAAGGCATTGGAACCGATACCTGTCTTGAACAAGATCCTTTTATATCGTTTCCTGCTGCGTCGCATCTCTAATTCATCCTTGGGTTTTAGATCAGGAACCCATTGTGACATCTAAAGATCCCATCTTCCTGACAGCATCTCGCCCCCATCGTATTTACTGACGTCCCATTGGCCAGGGACCAGAAGTGAGTGACTGCTCCTGTTTGAATATCTCGTTTTGCCCGAAAAGGTGAAAAAAAAAAATCTCCTTTTTAGATTTGCAAGTGGGAGAACAACAGATGGCAACATCACCCGGAGAGTTGTCAAGTGTCGATTTCGGAATAAACTATGAGCCACAGGGGAGGCGGGAAAGGGAAGGAGCCTGAATATTCGATGGCCTCCTCTCTCTCTTCTTCTTCTTCTGCTCCTCGATTGGACATTTGGACGTCGCCACTAGATTTTTACATGGAGGCTGGGAATACTTATGGTCAGCGCTTTAATGGCGGCACCGCCACCCTCGGAATATTCATAAGGACCTGACAGATATATGGATTATTCAGAAGAGTTCTTCCTCGCGTTCGACATTCAGGGTCTTACAAAAGATCTTCCGGTGAGAGTTGTCGGAGATTCCTCGAGGAATCTTACGTTTACGAGGTGGAATCTCCTCTCCCCTCCCTCTCTCTTTCCCCTCTTCTTCTTCTTCTTCTTTTTCTTCTTCTTCTTCTTCTTCTTCTTCTTCTTTTCCATTCCCCTTCACCTGTAAGTCTCCTATTCTGACGAGTCCCCCGGTTTATTCAAAAGGGTGTCCTGAAGTGATGCTGGCCTTTAGGTATTCATGAAGGAAAGTTGTTATACATTATTCTTGTCACTTTTGTGGTCCATTGGCTGACTATCATACTGTTCAGGGAAGACTGGGCGCTAGTAGGCTTTGTAGTCTCCCCTCGAGATTATCTCTGAGTCAGCGTTTTAGTGACTTGTCTGGGTTTCTTTTCTTCCACGGTAAATGGAAGCAAAAAAACTTATATTTCATAATTAATATGACATATTTAGTTCTTGTTAACGAAAACATATTGTGAATTAATGTAGATTCAATGCTAATTAGAGAGGCACTTATTAGAGCGCAGATCTCCGCCGCGGCAGCTTAACATGTATCAATTGGCTTGGAATTTCATACACTCGAAATAAGAACCAAATTTGACGTCTCTGTAACAACGGTGTACAAAACTTATGGCTGATTACGTGAATTGGACATTTTGCTTGACCATGACCTTGACCTTTGACCTTGACCTCCCAAAATTTAATCATTTCCAGCTCTTTACATAACAGTTAATCCTTGCAAGTCTCCGTACTCTTGGACTAAAATTGGGGCCAGGAAGCTGTTCACAAACAAACACACGCACACACATTAAACAATCAAACACATAAACAGGGGGTAAAACATAACCTCCTTCCAGCCTCGTTGACGAAGGTAGATATAAGAACACTATCTCCTTCACTATAAGCTAGTTCAGTGGTTCCCAAAATTTTCGCTACTAAAGACACCTTTTATTTCAGTGATTTTTTCCCCGGACACCAGGATATTGCGAGGTCTATCAACGTAACACGCTGCTTTAATGAACTAGCAACAAGAACTAGCTAAGAAGTAGCTACTATACTCAATTTTTTTTTAATGAGGCAGATTTGCACCGACTCGCGGCGGTGCCCTTTTCGCTCGGAAAAGTTTTCCGATCGCTGATTGGTTAGAATTATCTTGTTCAACCAATCAGCGATCAGGAAACTTTTCCGAGCTAAAAGGGCACCCCTGCGAGACGGTGCAAATCTGCCTCACTAAAAAGAATTGACTATAGTTCTCAACTGCTCTTGGTGACATACTTCACTGTTAAAATTTTGCAGTATAAAAACGGTAAAGGTCCTGGAATAAATGTTGCCAGGCATTTACCGTTTTAAAAATAAGATCTATTATTATTATTATTATTATTATTATTATTATTATTAGCCAAGCTACCACCTTAGTTGGAAAAGGAAAATGCTATAAGCCCAAGAGCTCCAATACGGAAAAATATCCCAGTGAGGAAAGGAAATAAATAGATGATGAGAATAAATTAACAATAAATCATTCTAGAAACAGTAACAACGCCAAAACAGATATGTCCTATATAAACTATTAACAACGTCAAAAACAGATATGTCATATATAAACAATAAAATGACTCATATCAGCCTTGTCAACATAAAAACATTATTGACGTAAAGGAGTGATATTACGGGCACCAACCCGTAAAAGATAATAGCAAAGTAAAGTGAAATTACGGTCGCCTGTATTTTACTGAAATACGGCTGAAAACATCCGATTAGAATTAAATTTTTTTTAACAAGAAGCATAATACAGATTTTGAGTTCTGAGGATCTTTCAATCTACTTAGCTTAGATATATATATATATATATATATGTTGCTCTCACACTTAGTGAGAGACTTTCTTTAAATAAATTATATGTTTTAAGGAAAAAAATTTATATACCCCCTTGAAGGAATGCCTAGATATATAGCCAATTATTTCTTTATGGGAGTCATCCTTGCAAAGAGAAAGGAAAACGGGAGTAATTCTAACTATATTGTGCATTATTATTATTATTATTATTATTATTATTATTATTATTATTATTATTATTATTTGCTAAGCTGCAACCCTAGTTGAAAAAACAGAATGCTATAAGCCCGAGAGCTCCACCAGGGAAAATAGCCTAGCGAGGAAAGGTATTATTATTATTATTACTATTATTATTATTACTTGCTGAGCTACAACTCTAGTTGAAAAAGCAGAATGCTATAAGCTCAAGGGCTCCACCAGAGAAAATAGTGCAGCGAGGAAAGGAAATAAGGAAACTACAAGAAAAGTAATTAACAATTAATATGAAATATTTTAAGAACAGTAACATCATTAAAATAAATATTTCCTATAAACACTATAAACATTTTAAAAAAAGACAAAGGGAAGAGAAATAAGATAGAATAGTGTGCCCGAGTGTACCCTCAAGCAATAGAACTCTAACCCAAGACAGTGGAAGACCATGGTACAGAGGCTATGACACTACCCAATACTAGAGAACAACGGTTTGATTTCGGAGTGTTCTTCTCCTAGAAGAGCTGCTTACCATAGCTAAAGAGTCTCTTCTACCCTTACCAAGAGGAAAGTAGCCACTGAACAATTACATTGCTGTAATTAACATGGGTATTTGATGGGCACACCTCGTGCAATGCGTGGGACTGTATTTTAATCAAAAAACATATTTTTATCAATTGTAAAGTTTTTAAAAGAGAGGCTTATGTTTTACTGAGACAGTTTTTATTTTCATATTTTTAAAGATTCTGAAATTTCACAAAACATAATTTTATCAGTTGTAAAGTTTTTAAAAGAAAAAAATCTATGTTTTGTGAGAAAAGTTTTATTGACATTTATCAGACTGAGAATTTCTCAGCTTTTAGGATTTTAACTCTTTTATGAAACAGATTTTATCGATAACATTCAGATTTTTATCTATCTCAGATTTTTACCTCATAATTTATTTACTTTTTATCCCATTATATTTAACATATATTTTTATCCCATTATATCTAATATATATTTCTATTCATTATATTTAACATATATTTTTATCCCATTATATCTAATATATATTTTTATTCATTATATTTAACATATATTTTTATCCATTATATTTGACATATATTTTATCCATTATGTTTTATATATATTTTTATCCATCTTATTTAATATATATTTTTATCCATTATATTTAACATATATTTTTATCCCATTATATTTAGTATATATTCTTATTCATTATATATGATATATGTTTTTACGTATTTTGTTTCACATATATTTTTATCCATTATATTTAGTATATATTTTTATCCATTATATTTAACATATATTTTTATCCCTTATATTTAACATATATTTTTATCCCATTATATTTAATATATATTTCTATTCATTATATTTAATATATATTTTTATTCATTATATACAATATATATTCTTATCCATCTTATTTAATACATATTTTTATCCATCTTATTCAATATATATTTTTATCCATTATATTTAGTATATATTTCCATCCATTATATTTAATATATATTTTTATTCATTATATACAATATATATTTTTATCCATCTTATTTAATATATTTTTATCCATTATATTTAGTATATATTTTCATTCATTATATATAATATATATTTTTATCCATTGTATTTAGTATAAATTTTTATCCATTATATTTAACATATATTTTTATCCATTATATTTAATATATATTTTTATTCATTATATACAATATATATTTTTCTCCATCTTATTTTATATATATTTCCATCCATTATATTTAGTATATATTTTTATCCATTACATTTAGTATATATTTTTATCCATTATATTTAACATATATTTTTATCCATTATATTTATTACATATTTTTATTCATTATATTTAGTATATATTTTTATCTATTATATATAGTATATATTTTTATCCAATTATATTTAATATATATTTTTATTCATTATATTTAATATATATTTTTATCCATTTTATTTGCTATATATTTATATCCATTATATTTAGTATATATTTTTATCCATTATATTTGGTATATATTTTAACCATTATATTTAACATATATTTTTATCCATTATATTTATTATATATTTTTATCCATTTTATTTAATATATATTTTTATCCATTATATTTAGTATATATTTTCATCCATTATATTTAGTATATATTTTCATCCATTATATTTAATAAATAATTTTCTCCATTATATTTGATATATACTTGTATCCCTTATATTTAGCATATATTTTTATCCATTATATTTAGTATATATTTTTATCAATTATATTTAACGTATATTTTTATCCATTATATTCTTTATATGTTTTATATATTCTATCAATTTTTAACATTAATATAAATAAAATTATAATTTTCTTCCCAATGTTAAGATTTACCGAAACTGGACTTATCCTGAAGGAAATATCAACGAGCAGAATAGGTCCTTTCTATCATCCCAAATTATCTTAAATCTCTTCCTTCAATAAGAAGAAAAACACAATTAAAAGAACATCAGTCGCTGGACAAAATAACAATAATTTACATAAAATTTCAGTAAATTGTCTCTATACGCTAAACAACAAAATAACTCGGGTACTGGTGCAAAAACATAAGATTATAAAAAGGAGCATATAAAGATTTTAAAAGTTTAAAAGTTCTTCGTAAGTGGTAGGGGCAATGCCAAGTCACTTCTCCGTCAAGCTAAGACCCATGGTCAATGCCAAATCCCTTCTCCATCAAGCTAGGACCCATGGTCAATGCCAAGTCCCTTCTCCATCAAGCTAGGACCCATGGTCAATGCCAAGTCCCTTCTCCATCAAGCTAGGACCCATGGTCAATGCCAAGTCCCTTCTCCATCAAGCTAGGACCCATGGTCAATGCCAAATCCCTTCTCCATCAAGCTAGGACCCATGGTCAATGCCAAGTCCCTTCTCCATCAAGCTAGGACCCATGGTCAATGCCAAGTCCCTTCTCCATCAAGCTAGGACCCATGGTCAATGCCAAATCCCTTCTCCATCAAGCTAGGACCCATGGTCAATGCCAAATCCCTTCTCCATCAAGCTAGGACCCATGGTCAATGCCAAGTCCCTTCTCCATCAAGCTAGGACCCATGGTCAATGCCAAGTCCCTTCTCCATCAAGCTAGGACCCATGGTCAATGCCAAGTCCCTTCTCCATCAAGCTAGGACCCATGGTCAATGCCAAGTCCCTTCTCCATCAAGCTAGGACCCATGGTCAATGCCAAGTCCCTTCTCCATCAAGCTAGGACCCATGGTCAATGCCAAGTCCCTTCTCCATCAAGCTAGGACCCATGGTCAATGCCAAGTCCCCTCTCCATCAAGCTAGGACCCATGGTCAATGCCAAGTCCCCTCTCCATCAAGCTAGGACCCATGGTCAATGCCAAGTCCCTTCTCCATCAAGCTAGGACCCATGGTCAATGCCAAGTCCCCTCTCCATCAAGCTAGGACCCATGGTCAATGCCAAGTCCCCTCTCCATCAAGCTAGGACCCATGGTCAATGCCAAGTCCCCTCTCCATCAAGCTAGGACCCATGGTCAATGCCAAGTCCCCTCTCCATCAAGCTAGGACCCATGGTCAATGCCAAGTCCCCTCTCCATCAAGCTAGGACCCATGGTCAATGCCAAGTCCCCTCTCCATCAAGCTAGGACCCATGGTCAATGCCAAGTCCCCTCTCCATCAAGCTAGGACCCATGGTCAATGCCAAGTCCCCTCTCCATCAAGCTAGGACCCATGGTCAATGCCAAGTCCCCTCTCCATCAAGCTAGGACCCATGGTCAATGCCAAGTCCCCTCTCCATCAAGCTAGGACCCATGGTCAATGCCAAATCCCCTCTCCATCAAGCTAGGACCCATGGTCAATGCCAAGTCCCCTCTCCATCAAGCTAGGACCCATGGTCAATGCCAAGTCCCCTCTCCATCAAGCTAGGACCCATGGTCAATGCCAAGTCCCCTCTCCATCAAGCTAGGACCCATGGTCAATGCCAAGTCCCTTCTCCATCAAGCTAGGACCCATGGTCAATGCCAAATCCCTTCTCCATCAAGCTAGGACCCATGGTCAATGCCAAGTCCCTTCTCCATCAAGCTAGGACCCATGGTCAATGCCAAGTCCCTTCTCCATCAAGCTAGGACCCATGGTCAATGCCAAGTCCCTTCTCCATCAAGCTAGGACCCATGGTCAATGCCAAGTCCCCTCTCCATCAAGCTAGGACCCATGGTCAATGCCAAGTCCCTTCTCCATCAAGCTAGGACCCATGGTCAATGCCAAGTCCCTTCTCCATCAAGCTAGGACCCATGGTCAATGCCAAGTCCCTTCTCCATCAAGCTAGGACCCATGGTCAATGCCAAGTCCCTTCTCCATCAAGCTAGGACCCATGGTCAATGCCAAGTCCCTTCTCCATCAAGCTAGGACCCATAAGTGGCAGGCACATTGCCCCTTCTCCATCAAGCTAAGACTAGGGAAGGCCAGGCAATGGCTGTTGATCAATCAGCTCATAGAGCAGTAGGCCCCCTTAAACCACATCCCAACACCACCACTCCTACGCTCGCTCAGTAGGACGGTGGATTTGCAGATATTACCCAAAAAACTACCGTCCAACAGATTGCAATGTTGATAGCAAATTTTGGATGTGGGAACCGATTAGAAGTTATCGTATGAAAAGAATTAGCATAACTGAATTAATGAGATTAAGCAATCAAAATAATGTTCATCATCTTGGCTTTTTGCAGAAGAAATATAATTGATTGTAGATTATTCTTTCGAAGGTAATGTTTCGGAAGATAAGAACTGGAGGAAAATGAAGGTTTTATTAATCGAAAGAAATGGATAATTATAGACAAATTAATCGTTGATTTGATTAATTTCGATAAAAACAAATCGTGTTTTATAATAAAATCTGTTAGGATAAGGTCCACCGATATAAGGGATTGAAAATATTGTTTTATTTATCTAAAGAAACGGATGATTGTAGCCAAATTCATTCGGTGATTTGATTAATTTCGATAAGAATCTTCTTCTTCGTCTTCTTTGTCTTCATCTTTTCCCACTTTTATGTGAGGTCGATGTTTCTGGCCAGTGTTCTTCATCACCGGTTAATCTCACAGTCTCCACTGGCCATATTGGTTTTGGCTAATTTTTCTGGACCGGATGCCTTTCTTGCCGCCAACCCTCCCCATTTACCCGGGCTTGGGACCGGCACCAAGTTGAGGCTGGCTTGCCCCCCCCCCACCCCCCACCCCCCTCAGTGACTGGGTTTAATTTCGATAAGGATAAATCGTGTTTTATGATTAAATCTGTTACGGTAATGTCTATTGATATATGAGATTAAAAACCTATCTTTAAAGATGTATCAAAATTTGACTTGTAGATCAAAAGTAATAGTTATTTCATTTAACAGAACAGACATATTCTTTTTGCCCATTTTCCTCTTTGTCTCATATTTTTAATATATAATATATTTTCTTTGGTCTCACCACCATTTGAAGATGTATCAATATGGAATTGATTCAAAGATCATAACAGTAGCTTCAAAAGTAATAATTCTATAGAACAGAGACCTATTATTCTTTTTCTCTATCCATTTTCCTTTATGTCTCATATTTTCAATACATCATATATTTTCTTCCACCCTCTCCTTTGGCCCCACCAACCAATCTTTTTCCGTCATCCGAGGAATGGATTAGACCGGATTAGATCAAAGAATAGACTGGATTAACCACAGCATTTGGAAGGATAGAGTCAGAGGCGAAAGGGATTTCGCGTCCTGAATGGTTGGGATTACATCGTCCTCTGACCGGATTACGTCACGATTTACGTCATAGGCTTTACGTCACGCACTGGTCATTTTGGCGAAGAGAGGTGAGAGTTAGGGGGGGAGACTTAAGAAGACTATGGTCCACTGTACAAGGTTTAAGAAAC
>NC_090735.1:2866060-2876060 GCF_036898095.1 Palaemon carinicauda
AAAAACTAACAAAACAAGAGGGAGAGAAATAAGATACTATGAATAGTGAGCTCGAGTGTACCCTCAAGCAAGAGAACTCTAACCCAAGACAGTGGAAGACCATGGTACATAAGTTATTGCACTGCCCAAGACTAGAGAACAATGGTTTGATTTGGAGTGTCCTTCTCCTAGAGGAGCTACTTACCACAGGTATAGAGTCTCTTCTACCCTTACCAAGAGGAACGTAGCCACTGAACAATTAGTGCAGTAACCCCTTGGGTGAAGAAGAATTGTTTGGTTGATAGAGAATCAAAATACGATCTAGTTTTTATATATCAATGAAAACTCTGTAGCATTGAATCCCCTGCCATAGTATCAACAATTTCTCTAGATACTGTATATATCAAAAGTTCAGCTTTATCTCTTACAAGATTACTACGTCACGTCACTGAACGAAGCAATGCTATTCTACATTTTCCAAGAGCAAACGCCTTACAGCATGATACTTTTCCTTTTAATTACTATTCTTAGGAGAGAAACAACTTCCTTCCTAACATAGAGAGCGGTCCAGAAGACCCACAAAAGAGCACAAAACGTTGGAGAATTCCATAACATTTTAGGTGAATTATATGAAGGGTGGTGTTATGTCTTGACACCACGACTCTGGAACACAGCATAGTAGGGACATCTTGATTCCAGCGCAAATCTTGGGGACATACTGATTCTGGGAGACGATATCTTGGGGACATCACTATTATATCACACAGCATCTTGGGACATCCTGATTCCAGCGAAAATCATCTTGGGGACATACTGATTCTGGGAGACGATATCTTGCGGACATCACTATTATATCACACAGCATCTGAGGACATCCTGATTCCACCGCAAATCATCTTGGGGATATACTGATTCTGGGAGACGATATCTTGGGGACATCCTTATTCCTGCACACAGCCTCTTGGGGACATCACAGTTCAAGTCCACATAACCTTGGGGACATCACAATTCCTGAATCCAAAATCTTGAGGACATCATGCTAACTGCACACAGCAACTTGCTGATATCACGATTCCAAAACACAATATCTTAGGGACATCAAAATTTCTTTACACAACATCTTTAGGACATCAAGATTCTAGAACATAACATCCTGGGGCCAACATGATTCCAGCACACAGTATATTGGATCAATCATGACTCCAGCACACAACATCAGAGGAACATCATGATTCCAGCACGCAACATCTTAGATAAATCATGATTTCAGCACACAACATCTTAGATAAATCATAATTCCAACACACAACATCTTAGAAAAATCATGATTCCAGCACACAAAACCTTAGATAAATCATGATTCCAGCATACAACATCTTAGATAAATCATGATTCAAGCACACATCTTCTTAGGAACATCATGATTCCAGTACAAAACACCTTAGATAATTAATGATTCCAGCACACAACATCTTAGATAAATCATGATTCCAGCACACAACATCTTAGATAAATCATGATTCCAGTACACAACATCTTAGATAAATCAGGATTCCAGCACACAACTCTTAGATAAATCATGATTCCAGCACACAATATCTTAGATAAATCATGATTCCAGCACACAACACCTTAGATAAATCAAAATTTCAGCACAAAACACCTTAGATAAATCATGATTCCAGCACACAACATCTTAGATAAATCATGCTTCCAGCATACATCGTACAAAAATCATGATTCCAGCACACAAAATCTTAGATAAATCCTGATTCCAGCTCAAAACATCTTAGATAAATCATGATTCCAGTAAATAACATCTTAGATAAATCATGATTCCAGCACACAACATCTTAGATAAATCATGATTCTAGCACACAACATCTTAGATAAATCATGATTCCAGCACAAAACCTCTCAGATAAATCAGGATTCCAGCACACAACATCTTATATAAATCATGATTCCAGCACACAACATCTTAGATAAATCATGATTCCAGCACAAAACCTCTCAGATAAATCAAGATTCCAGCACACAACATCTTAGATAAATCATGATTCCAGCACACAACATCTTAGATAAATCATGATTTCAGCACACAACATCTTGGATAAATCATGATTCCAGCACACAACATCTTAGATAAATCATGATTCTAGCAAAAAAACATCTTAGATAAAACATGATTCCAACAAACAACATCTTAGATAAATCATGTTTCCAGCACACAACATCTTCGATAAATCATCCTTCCAGTACACAACATCTTAGATAAATCATGATTTCAGCACACATCTTAGTTAAATTATGATTCCAGCATACAACACCTTAGATAAATCATGATTCCATCATACATAGTAGATAAATCATGATTCCAGCACACAACACCTTAGATAAGTCATGATTCCAGCACACACCATCTTATATAAATCAGGATTGCAGCACACAACATCTTAGATAAATCATGATTCCAGTAAACAACATCTTAGAAACATTATGATCCCAGCACACAACTCTTAGATAAATCATGATTCCAGCACACAACATCTTATATAAATCATGATTCCAGCAAACAACATCTTAGATAAATCATGATTCCAGTACACAACATCTTAGAAACATTATGATCCCAGCACACAACTCTTAGATAAATCATGATTCCAGCACACAACATCTTGGAAACATTATGATTCCAGCGCACAACATCTTGGATAAATCAGGATTCAAGTACACAACATCTTAGATAAATCATGATTCCAGCACACAACATCTTAGATAAATTATGATTCCGGCAAACAACATCTTAGATAAATCATGATTCCAGTACACAACATCTTGGAAACATCATGATTCCAGCATAAAACCTCTCAGATAAATCATGATTCCAGCACACAAAATCTTAGATAAATCATAATTCCAGCACAAAACATCTTTTATAAATCATGATTCCAGCACATAACATCTTAGATAAATCATGCTTCCAGCATACATCTTACATAAATCATGATTCCATCACACAACGTCTTAGATAAATCATGATTCCAGCACAAAACACCTTAGATAAATCATTATTCCAGCACACAACATCTTAGATAAATCATGATTCCAGCACACAACATCTTAGATAAATCATGCTTCCAGCATACATCTTACATAAATCATGATTCCAGCACACAACATCTTGGATAAATCCTGATTCCAGCAAACATCATCTTATATATATTATGATTCCAGCACACAACATCTTAGATAAATCATGATTCCACCACACAATATCTTGGATAAATCATGATTCCAGCACACAACATCTTGGATAAATCATGATTCCAGCACACAACATCTTGGATAAATCATCGATTCCAGCACACAACATCTTAGATAAATCATGATTCCAGCACACAACAACTTAGATAAATCATGATTCCAGCACACAACATCTTAGAAACATCGTGATTCTAGCACAAAACATCTTACATAAATCATGATTCCAGCACACAACCTCTTAGATAAATCATGATTCCAGCACACAACATCTTGGATAAATCATGATTCCAGCACACAACCTCTTAGATAAATCATGATTCCAGCACACAACCTCTTATATAAATCATGATTCCAGCACACAACCTCTTAGATAAATCATGATTCCAGCACACAACCTCTTAGATAAATCATGATTCCAGCACACAACCTCTTAGATAAATCTTGATTCCAGCACACAACATCTTATATAAATCACGATTCCAGCACACAACATATTGGATAAATCATGATTCCAGCACACAACATCTTGGATAAATCATCGATTCCAGCACACAACATCTTAGATAAATCATGATTCCAGCACACAACATCTTAGATAAATCATGATTCCAGCACACAACATCTTAGAAACATCGTGATTCTAGCACAAAACATCTTACATAAATCATGATTCCAGCACACAACCTCTTAGATAAATCATGCTTCCAGTACACAACATCTTAGATAAATCAGGATTTCAGCACACAACACCTTAGATAAATCATGATTCCAGCAGACAACATCTTATATAAATCAGGATTCCAGCACACAACACCTTAGATAAATCATGATTCCAGCACAAAACATCTTGGTTAAATCATGATTCCAGCATACATCTTAGATAAATCATGATTCCAGCACACAACACCTTAGATAAATCATGATTCCAGCACACAACATCTTATATAAATCAGGATTCCAGCACACAACACCTTAGATAAATCATGATTCCAGCACACAACATCTTGGATAAATCATGATTCCAGCACACAACACCTTAGATAAATCATGATTCCAGCACACAACACCTTAGATAAATCATGATTCCAGTATACATCTTGGATAAATCATAATTCCAGCACACAACATCTTATATAAATCAGGATTCAAGCACACAACATTTTAGATGAATCATGATTCCAGCACCCAACACCTTAGATAAATCATGATTCCAGCACACAACATCTTATATAAATCAGGATTCCAGCACACAACATCTTAGATAAATCATGATTCCAGCACACAACATCTTAGATAAATCATGATTCCAGCACACAACACCTTAGATAAATCATGATTCCAGCACCCAACACCTTAGATAAATCATGATTCCAGCACACAACATCTTATATAAATCAGGATTCCAGCACCTAACACCTTAGATAAATCATGATTCCAGCACACAACATCTTATATAAATCAGGATTCCAGCACACAACACCTTAGATAAATCATGATTCCAGCACACAACATCTTATATAAATCAGGATTCCAGCACACAAAACCTTAGATAAATCATAATTCTAGCACAAAACATCTTAGATAAATCATGATTCCAGCACACAACACCTTAGATAAATCATGATTCCAGCACACAACATCTTATATAAATCAGGATTCCAGCACACAACACCTTAGATAAATCATGATTCCAGCACACAACATCTTAGATGAATCATGATTCCAGCACCCAACACCTTAGATAAATCATGATTCCAGCACACAACATCTTATATAAATCAGGATTCCAGCACACAACACCTTAGATGAATCATAATTCCAGCACCCAACACCTTAGATAAATCATGATTCCAGCACACAACATCTTAGATGAATCATGATTCCAGCACCCAACACCTTAGATAAATCATGATTCCAGCACACAACATCTTAGATGAATCATGATTCCAGCACACAACACCATAGATAAATTAAGATTCCAGCACACAACATCTTAGATGAATCATGATTCCAGCACACAACATCTTAGATGAATCATGATTCAAGCACCCAACACCTTAGATAAATTATGATTCCAGCACACAACATCTTATATAAATCAGGATTCCAGCACACAACACCTTAGATAAATCATGATTCCAGCACACAACATCTTAGATAAATCATGATTCCAGCACACAACATCTTAGATGAATCATGATTCCAGCACCCAACACCTTAGATAAATTATGATTCCAGCACACAACATCTTATATAAATCAGGATTCCAGCACACAACACCTTAGATAAATCATGATTCCAGCACACAACATCTTAGATAAATCATGATTCCAGCACACAACACCTTAGATAAATCATGATTCCAGCACACAACATCTTATATAAATCAGGATTCCAGCACAAAACACCTTAGATAAATCATGATTCCAGCACACAACATCTTAGATGAATCATGATTCCAGCACCCAACACCTTAGATAAATCATGATTCCAGCACACAACATCTTAGATGAATCATGATTCCAGCACCCAACACCTTAGATAAATCCTGATTCCAGCACACAACATCTTATATAAATCAGGATTCCAGCACACAACACCTTAGATAAATCATGATTCCAGCACACAACATCTTCGATAAATCATGATTCCAGCACACAACACCTTAGATAAAGCATGATTCCAGCACACAACATCTTATATAAATCAGGATTCCAGCACACAACACCTTAGATAAATCATGATTCCAGCACACAACATCTTGGATAAATCATGATTCCAGCACACAACACCTTAGATAAATCATGATTCCAGCACACAACACCTTAGATAAATCATGATTCCAGTATACATCTTAGATAAATCATGATTCCAGCACACAACATCTTATATAAATCAGGATTCCATCACACAACACCTTAGATA
Source organism: Palaemon carinicauda (assembly GCF_036898095.1). Lineage (NCBI taxonomy): Eukaryota > Metazoa > Arthropoda > Malacostraca > Decapoda > Palaemonidae > Palaemon > Palaemon carinicauda. The sequence continues at coordinate 2,872,232 of NC_090735.1, forward strand.
ATCATGATTCCAGCACACAACATCTTTGATAAATCATGATTCCTGCACACAGCATCTTAGATAAATCATGATTCCAGCACACAACATCTTAGATAAATCATGATTGCAGCACACAACACCTTAGATAAATCATGATTCCAGCACACAACATCTTATATAAATCAGGATTCCAGCACACAACACCTTAGATAAATCATGATTCCAGCACACAACATCTTGGATAAATCATGATTCCAGCACACAACACCTTAGATAAATCATGATTCCAGCACACAACACCTTAGATAAATTATGATTCCAGTATACACCTTAGATAAATCATGATTCCAGCATACAACATCTTATATAAATCAGGATTCCAGCACACAACACCTTAGATAATCATGATTCCAGCACACAACATCTTTGATAAATCATGATTCCAGCACACAACATCTTTGATAAATCATGATTCCTGCACACAGCATCTTAGATAAATCATGATTCCAGCACACAACATCTTAGATAAATCATGATTGCAGCACACGACATCTTACATAAATCATGATTCCAGCACACAACATTTTATATAAATTATGATTTCAGCACAAAACATCTTGGATAAATCATGATTCCAGCACACAACATCTTACATAAATCATGATTCCAGCACACAACATCTTAGATAAATCATGATTTCAGCACAAAACATCTTACATAAATCATGATTCCAGCACACAACATCTTAGATAAATAATGATTCCAGCACACAACATCTTAGTTAAATCTTGATTCCAGCACACAACATCTTAGATAAATCATGACTCTAGCACACAACATCTTAGATAAATCATGCTTCCAGCATACATATTATATAAATCATGATTCCAGCACACAACATCTTGGATAAATCCTGATTCCAGCACACAACATCTTAGATAAATTATGATTCCAGTACACAACATCTTGGAAACATCATGATTCCAGCACACAGCATCTTAGATAAATCATGATTCCATCACACAACATCTTAGATAAATCATGATTCAAGCGCACAACATATTATATAAATAATGATTCCAGCACACAATATCTTAGATAAATCATGATTCCAGCACACAATATCTTAGATAAATCTTGATTCCAGTACACAACATCTTGGAAACATTATGATTCCAGCACACAACACCTTAGATAAATCATAATTCCAGCACACAACATCTTAGATAAATCATGATTCCAGCACACAACACCTTAGATAAATCATGATTCCAGCACACAACATCTTGGATAAATCATGATTCCAGCACACAATATCTTAGATAAATTATGATTCCAGTACACAACATCTTGGATAAATCCTGATTCCAGTACACAATATCTTACATAAATCATGATTCCAGCACACAACATCTTAGATAAATCATGATTCCAGCACACAATATCTTACATAAATCATGATTCCAGCACACAATATCTTAGATAAATCATGATTCTAGCACAAAACATCTTACATAAATTTTGATTCCAGCACACAACAACTTAGATAAAACATGATTCCAGTACACAACATCTTAGATAAATCATGATTCCAGCACACAACATCTTGGATAAATCATGATTCCAGTACACAATATCTTAGATAAATTATGATTCCAGTACACAACATCTTGGATAAATCCTGATTCCAGCACACAAAATCTTAGATAAATTATGATTCCAGTACACAATATCTTACATAAATCATGATTCCAGCACACAACATCTTACATAAATCATGATTCCAGCACACAACATCTTAGATAAATCATGATTCCAGCACACAATATCTTACATAAATCATGATTCCAGCACACAATATCTTAGATAAATCATGATTCTAGCACAAAACATCTTACATAAATTTTGATTCCAGCACACAACAACTTAGATAAAACATGATTCCAGTACACAACATCTTAGATAAATCATGATTCCAGCACACAACATCTTGGATAAATCATGATTCCGGCACACAACATCTTAGATAAATCATGATTCCAGCATACAACATCTTAGATAAATCCTGATTCCAGCACGCAACATCTTAGATAAATCATGATTCCGGCACACAACATCTTAGATAAATCATGATTCCAGCACACAACATCTTGGATAAATCATGATTCCAGCATACAACATCTTAGATAAATCCTGATTCCAGCACGCAACATCTTAGATAAATCATGATTCCAGCACACAACATCTTAGATAAATCATGATTCCAGCACACAACATCTTGGATAAATCATGATTCCAGCACATAACATCTTGGATAAATCATGATTCCAGCACACAACATCTTGGATAAATCATGATTCCAGTACATAACATCTTACATAAATCATGATTCCAGCACACAACATCTTGGATAAATCATGATTCCAGTACACAACATCTTAGAAATATCATGATTCTAGCAGAAAACATCTTAGATAAATCTTGATTCCAGCACACAACACCTTAGATAAATCATAATTCCAGCACACAACATCTTATATATTTCATGATTCCAGCACACAACACCTTAAATAAATCATAATTCCAGCACACAACATCTTAGATAAATCATGATTCCAGCACACAACACCTTAGATAAATCATAATTCCAGCACACAAAACCTTAGATAAATCATGATTCCAGTACACAATATCTTAGGTAAATCTTGATTCCAGTACACAACATCTTGGAAACATTATGATTCCAGCACACAACACCTTAGATAAATCATAATTCCAGCACACAACATCTTAGATAAATCATGATTCCAGCACACAACACCTTAGATAAATCATGATCCCAGCACACAACATCTTGGATAAATCATGATTCCAGCACACAACATCTTAGGTAAATCCTCATTCCAGCACACAACATCTTAGATAAATCCTGATTCTAGCACACAACATCTTATATAAATCATGATTCCAGAACACATCTTAGATAAATCATGATTCCAGCACACAACATCTTAGGTAAGTCATGATTCCAGCACACAACATCTTGGGAACATCATGATTCCAGTACACAAAATCTAGAGACATAAAGATTCCAACATAGCATCTTGTAATATTGCAAATCAAACTCTCATCATCTTTTTGGTATATGAACATGGCGCAAAGTAAAAACAGTCCATGGTGGAAAGAACACCTGGAATGATCCCTTCCTTCCCATTGGAAATCCTTCTTTATAATTAAGATTACAAGATATTACTGATCCAGTACACATTGTGTACATCGTGTGCATTGTACACTTCAGTTTCCCCTTGGATCTATAGTGTTCTTTCTCAGAGCAGGCCCACGCATGTCTGAGTTGGTCTACGCTATAAATATTTGCATTCAACTTTTTTCATTTTTTCATAAATGCCGGTTCAGTGCGCTGTACTTTAGACCTGAATGAATGTTGTTTTCTTTTCTGTATTTTTGCATAGAAAAATATTTACCATTTTAAATGGTAATATTGTTGTTGATCTTTTCAATTTTGATCGAAATGAAAAAAAAAAAAAAAAAAAAAAAAAAAAAATTTTAGGCATAGTGGTACCATTTTTTTTATAACATTGATTATGTTTCTTTCTCTTGACGGTTTAAAAGATTTACCAAATTATTATTATTATTTTTTTTATAACATTGATTATGCTTCTTTCTCTTGACGGTTTAAAAGATTTACCAAATAATTATTTTTATTTTTTTTATAACATTGATTATGTTTCTTTCTCTTAACGGTTTAAAAGATTTACCAAATTATTATTATTTTTTTTTTATAACATTGATTATGTTTCTTTCTCTTGACGGTTTAAAAGATTTACCAAAT
>NC_090735.1:2878560-2888560 GCF_036898095.1 Palaemon carinicauda
GACCGTAGTTTTACGTGATTTTATTATTATCTTTTACAGGTTAGTGACCGTAATATCACTTATGAACGTCAATAAAAAGACTGTAATTTTTATCGGAAATTCTCCGTAAAGTTATATTATTCTCAGCCGTATTTCAGTAAAATACAGACGACCGTAATTTTACCTTACTTTGTTATTATCTTTTACGGGTTGGTGACCGTAATATCACTCTTTCCCGTCAATATAACCGCTTTTAAAACGGTAAAAGTCCTGATATAATTGTTGCCAGACATTTTCCGTTATTTTAATGCAAATTTTTAACAGTGTAGAAATAAGGTTAAAATCCTCTTTTACCTGATATTACCTTGTATTGCGTATCCTCATTTTGAACAATTTATTTTATCTTTTCAAGGTGGTTGTTCTTGGTTAGAAATAAGGTTAAAAATCCTCTTTCACTTTATATTACCTTGTATTACATTGTTGAAAAATTGCCGTAAAAAAAAAAAAAACGTAAAAATCCTGGAATAAATTTTGGCAGACATTTATCGTTTTAAAAACGGATATATCAACCTTAAGGGGTGATATTACGGTCACCAACCTACAAAAGATAATAACAAAGAAGGGTGAAAATTACGGTCGCCTGTATTTTACTGAAATACTGCTGAGAATAGTATATTTTTACGGAGAATTTCCGATTAAGATTACGGTTATTTTTACTGACGTTAAGGAGTGATATTACGGTCACCAACCAGTGAAAGATAATAGCAAAGTATGGTGAAATTACGGTCACCAGTGTTTTACTGAAATACTGCTGAGAACAGTATATTTTACGGAGAATTGCCGATTAAAATTACGGTTATTTTTAATTACGTTTACGTATCCTCATTTTGAACAATTTATTGCATCTTTAATGTTGTTGTTCTTGGTTATAAATACGACTAAATCCCCTTTCACTTGATCTTACCAAGCAATATTTTTTCTCGAGCATAAAGAATTCTCCCTCTTCTTTTCTATAGTTAAAAAGAGCGAAATTAACATAAACATTGACATATTATCTATCACGTTCTTCTTTCATTCCAGGCAGAATATCCTAGCATTTATCAATTATGTATGATGCTAAATGATCATTGTTTTTATAAAGCTTTTTAATGGTAGTTAGGTGTCCTATTAGATTTGAGGTTGAAAATTCTCTCTCTCTCTCTCTCTCTCTCTCTCTCTCTCTCTCTCTCTCTCTCTCTCTCTCTCTCTCTCTCTCTCTCTCTCAATTCTTAAACAACTGTAGACTACAGCTACCTCTTCACGCTTAGCACAAATCAGTCCGGAGGTAACGGATACAAACTGGAATTGAAAAGATACACCACTCAGTGTGGTAATTTCTTTACATAGAAAATAGAAAATACATAGAACAGACCTCCAGTAGATGAAGTGAACAGTAACAAGCTAAACGAGTTCATGAATAGGTTAGATGAGATCATAAAAACTCTCTAAACGTTCAATCCAAATCCCTCTACCCAAGAGCAAATGGAGTCTCCGCGGATGGACTAAAAAGTCCGTGAGACATTCAAAATCCTTGTAATAACCTCTCTCTCTCTCTCTCTCTCTCTCTCTCTCTCTCTCTCTAGAACAACCTTCCAGCGGATGTAGTGAACAGTAACAAGCTAAACGAATTCAAGTATAAGTTAGACATTTCATAAAAACTCTCTAAGAGCAAATGGAGTCTCCACGGATGGATTAAAAAGTCTTTGGGACATCCAAAATCCTTGAAACTCCCTAAGAGGCAGTCCTGCAGACTGAATATATACATGACCATCATCCGAGCGACGTTTCCACTCAAGATAAGACCTGGGAGGATAAGGCAATGGCTGCTTAAGATTCTGCAAATAGATCATTGACCCTACGAAAAGAATGAAACCTCAACCTTATTCAAAGAAAAAGAAAGGTCCCGTTTACTTGGAAAATACATCTGTAGGTAGTAGGCTGGTCAAGGCACCAGCCACCCTTTGAGATACTACCGCTAGAGAGTTAGGAGGTCCTTTGACTGGCCAGAAAATACCAAGTTGGATTCTTCTCTCTGGTTACGGTTCAACTTTCCCTTTGCCAACACATACACCGAATAGTCTGGCCTATTCTTTTCAGATTCTCCTCTGTCCTCATACACCTGACAACACTAAAATTACCAAACAATTCTTCACCCAAGGGGTTAACTACTGCACTGTAATTGTTCAGCGGCTACTTTCCTCTTGGTAAGGGTAGAAGGGACTCTTTAGTTATGGTAAGCAGCTCTTCTAGGAGAAGGATACTCCAAAATCAAACCATTGTTCTCTATTCTTGGGTAGTGCCATAGCCTCTGTACCATGGTTTTCCACTGACTTGGGGTAGAGTTCTCTTACTTGAGGGTACACTCGGGCACACTATTCTATCTTATTTCTCTTCCTCTTGTTTTGTTAAGTTTGTATATTTTACATAAGAAATATTTATTTTAATGTTGTTACTATTCTTAAAATACTTATTTTAATATTGTTACTATTTTTAAAATATTTTATTTTTCCTTGTTTCCTTTCCTCACTGGGCTATTTTCCCTGTTGGGGCCCCTGGGCTTATAGCATCCTGCTTTTCCAACCTGTGTTGTAGCTTAGCAAGTAATAATGATAATATTATTAATTATAATAATAATAATAATTGTTTATCATAATAACAATAATAATGATAATAACAACAACAACAACAACAATAATAATAATAATAATAATAATAATGATAATAATAATTATCATTATTATTGTTATTATTATTATAATTATTATTATCATAATTATTTATCATCACAATAATAATAATAATAATAATAATAATAATAATAATAATAATAATAATAATAATAATAATGATTATTATTATTATTATCATTATTGTTATTATTATTATTATCATAATTATTTATTATCACAATAATAATAATAATAATAATAATAATAATAATAATAATAATAATAATAATAATAATAAAATATGATGATAACAGTGATGCTGTAATTATACTATAATATCTATAGTAATAATGATAAGCTTTGCTGAAGAAAATAAACATATTTCATTTCGATATCTCTATTCTTTTAAATCTATCTATAAAACAAGTTATTATGGACGGCTATATAGATTTCTTTAGAATATAGAAGGGAAATTGGAAATATGTCATATTAATCAATTTCCTAAAAGAATGCTTTTAAAATTTTTGGGAAATAATGGTTCCAAGATTGGTAAAAAAAAATTTCAGCTCAATTTAGCCTAAATAAGATAAGTTATTGAAGCTTGTTGAAATTCAAAATACTTCTTTTTTTATTAGAAAAAAAAATGGAAATATGTAATGGTAATTCATTTCCTAAAAGAATCCTTTTAACATTTTGGGGAAATAATGGTTCCAAAATTGATAAAGATTTTTATCAGTTCAATTTAGCCTAAATAAAACAAGTTATTGGAGCTTGTTGAAATACAAAACACTTCTTTTTTAATTAGAAAAAAAAATGGAAATATGTAATGGTAATCAATTTCCTAAAAGAATCCTTTTAACATTTTGGGGAAATAATGGTTCCAAAATTGGTAAAGATTTTTATCAGTTCAATTTAGCCTAAATAAAACTAGTTATTGGAGCTTGTTGAAATACCAAACTTCTTTTTTAATTAGAAAAAAGGGAAATATGTAAGGGTAATAAATTTCCTAAAAGAATGCTTTTAACATTTTGGGGATATAATGGTTCCAAAATTGGAAAAAAATTTTATCAGTTCAATTTAGCCTAAATAAAACAAGCTATTGGACCTTGTTCAAATACAAAATACTTTTTTTTTAATTGGAAAAAAAATGGAAATATGTAATATTATCAATTTCCTAATAGAATGCTTTTAACAATCTGAAACAGAATGGTCCGTAAATTTATAAATACTTCTTTTTTTTAATCAAAAAAATTTATAAATCTAGAACAATGACATTAGGTACATCCTCTGGGCTTCAAACAGTTGATAAAGTTTGTCGAAACACAGAGTACATGTAAATTAATTTCCAAAAATACTTAAAATTTCGAAGTTTTAATTTCCAGAAATACACAAATTTTCGATGTTTGAATTTCCAAGTATACTTAAAACATTGAAGTTTTAATTTCCAAAAATACTTGAAACATTGAAGTTTTAATTTCCAAAAATACTTAAAACATCGAAGTTTTAATTTCCAAAAATACTTAAAACATCAAAGTTTTGATTTCCAAAAATACATAAAATTTTTGTTTCAATTTCCTTGAATATATAAAATTCCGAAATGTTAATTTCCAAAAATACATAAAGATTTCGATGTTTTAATTTCCTAAAATATATAAAATTTCGAAGCTTTAATTTTCAAAAATGCATAAAATTTCGAAGATTTAATTAAAAACAATCCATGAAACTTCGAAGGTTTAATTTATAGAAGACAGAATTTTGAAGTTTTAATTTAAAAAAAAAAAAAAACATATAATTTAATCAAAAAAATACATAAAATTTCGAAGTTTTAAAAAATACATAAAATTTCGAAGTTTTAATTTTATAAAAACCCAGAGAATTTCCAAGATTTAATTTAAATGAATACTTAAAACATCGAAGTTTTAATTTCCGAAAATACATAAAATTTCGAAGTTTTATCGAAATACATATTTTTTTTTATTTCGAAAAATACATAAAACCTCAAAGTTTTAATTTCCGAAAATATACAAAAACTCGAAGCAACGGCACCAGGTACATCCTCCGGACTTTTAAATATGAATGATTTAGAAAATGAGTACATACCAAGTCCATTTGGCCTCAAACAACAAGGGTTTTTTTTTTTTTTTTTTTTTTTTCTTTTTTTTTTTTTTTTTTTTTTTTTTGCACGCGCCAGATCTGCAACGCATTTCTTTTTATTCCTTATTTTTTTTCCTTTCCTTTTGCCTGAGAGAAGTATCTCTTGAAAGCCTCTTCGTAACCCCTGCAGCCAAGGAGGAAGTAAACACACGAGATTACTCTTCTATATTCTCATTAACTTCTCGCTAACGCCTTTCTCATCGCTGCATTCAGGACTCGTACCGCGCTAATGGCAAGCTGAACCCCGATGCGGAGTCGGTACACACCGGTCTAAAAGGCTGTCTCCTGTACTAGCGCTGCTTTGGAGGCAATTGATAAGCAGCCGGAACTCCTTTCATAGCCACTGCGTCTTCAATCGCCGCGAGCGTGTCTTCGCAAAGGCTTGCGATCGCTTGTTATTGAAGTCGATTGGTGTTTGTGGGAAGTCATGGAGCCTTGATGCCGCCATTATATGAAATAGGTCTCCTGGGTGGCAGCCGCCATTGTGGCTCGAAGACCCCCAAGGGTAAACAGGGTTACGGCAGAAGCGAGGCAAACAAGATAAGAGAAATCCACTTCTGAAATTCTTCTGAAAAAAACTCGTTTATGACCTGGCCATTCATTCGCGCTCAAGTGAAAATAGGAGAGCTGGCCCCCGACCTGACCTGGATAATTGTGTAGTAGAAAATAGAGTCGGGGTTGGGGGTGGGGGGGTTAGGAAGGTGAGACGATGGAGATGAGAGGATGCTTGTTTGTCTATCCAGAGAAGAAGAGGCGGCCGGGAAAATTGAAAAAGATCCCCAAAGATCCCAAAGGAGGTTTGCCCAAGAGCTACAGGGCTCGAGGGTCACTCATTAGCCTCCTAGGTTCACTGCAGTAACTCACTTGTTTTTCTAGAGTTCGCTTTCTCTAGAAGGGGAGCCGGGTGCTTATATAGCAATCTAGCAGAAGGGAACATCTTCGGAATAAAAAAATATTTAAACAACCGAATCTCAATAGATCCTGTATTATTATTATTATTATTATTATTATTATTATTATTATTATTATTATTATTATTATTATTATTATTATTTTTAGTATTATTATTATTATTATTATTATTGTGATGATAAATAATAATAATGATAATAATAATAATAATAATAATAATAATAATAATTATTATTATTTATTATTATTGTTATTATTATTATTATTATTATTATTATTATTATCATTATTATTGTTGTTGTTGTTGTTGTTGTTATTATCATTATTATTGTTATTATGATAAACAATTATTATTATTATTATTATTATTATTATTATTATTGTTATTATTATTATTATTATTATCAGCTAAGCGACAACCCTAGATGGAAAAGCAGGATGCTATAAGTCCAAGGGCTCTAACAGAGACAAATAGCCTAATGAAGAAAGAAAATAATAAAATAGATAAACTAAAATTAAAATGTAATATTCTACAATCAGTAACAACATTAAAAGAGATCTTACATAGGTCCTTTCATAGTTTATAAATTAAATATCAGTTTTAATGTTGTTGATGTTTTTTAGAATATTTTATTTTAATTTTCATTACTACTTATATCGTTTATTTATTTCCTTATTTCCTTTCCTCTCTGGGATATTTCTCCCTGTTGGAAGCCCTTGGGCTTATAGCATCTTGCTTTTCCAACTAGGGTTGTAGCTTAGCTAATAATAATAATAATAATAATAATAATAATAGTAATGATTATAATAATAATAATAATAATAATAATAATAATAATAATAATAATAATATAAACTATAAAAGGAGACTTATATTAGCCTATTCAGCATAAAAATTGTATATTTACTTAAAGGGAAAATGGCAGTCATTAACTTTATGAAAGCAGGAGTTAGAGGCCTAGTCTTGGGTAGTGCCATAGCCTCTATACCATTGTTCTCTAGTCTTGGGTAGTGTCATAGCCTCTGTACCATTGTTCTATAGTCTTGGGTAGTGCCATAGCCTCTGTACCATGGTCTTCCACTGTCTTGGGTTAGAGTTCTCTTGCTTGAGGGTACACTCGGGCACACTATTCTATCTAATTTCTCTTCCTCTTGTTTTGTTAAAGTTTTTATAGTTTACTTAGGAGATATCCATTTTCTTATCATTCTTAAAATATTTATTTTTTTTCTTTTTTCCTGTCCTCACTGGGCTATTTCTCCCTGTTGGAGCCCCTGGGCTTATAGCATCTTGCTTTTCCAACTAGGGTTGTAGCTTAATAATAATAATAATAATAATAATAATAATAATAATAATAATAATAATAATAATAATAACAACACTGGTTTACTAATTATACATTTTCCAAAGATATACTGGAATATATAATGAATAGCCATAAATCACCTTCTTTACAGATAAGTATATAAAATATCTTGACTGAAGATTATGCATTTAGATGGTTCCGAAGGCTTTATTTCCCTAGTGAAAAGGAGTGAAGAAGATATCAATGTTTTATATTCGGCATGTAGTGCTTTGAGGGTGAGCCAAGGGATCAGCGGGGAGCCGTTAAATGACCCACGAGAATGCTACTAAGCACCACTAGGCGTTCGAATCCTCTTTATCAAGTCGAAAATCAATATAAACAATCTTAAATCAATGTCTAATTATATCTAAATGGTGTTATTATAATATAAATTTTATATAAGATAGAATCCAATTTGAATTATCTATATAAAAACTAGTATTCCACAGGAAAGAAATTATCAAAGGAAGTCGAAGACATTTTCGTTGGAATCGAACGCGCAGAAGGCGGGCCGTATGGAACACCCGCTACCGATTTGTGCCGCTGGAGCAGCCATGAAAGACCACAATGGGATTTTTGACACATTTATGAAATATGTGAATTAGATGTAAATGTCCGATCGTCCCCTGCCTCTTCCGTATCCGAAATTATTTACAAATTCGTAGCACGATTTCATATGCAAATGATATCGGCATCATTGGGGCCCGTCGCCATCTTGGCAGATTCTTCTTCTTTAAGGAAAAGGATACATAGCAGAGAGAGAGAGAGAGGAGAGAGAGAGAGAGAGAGAGAGAGAGAGAGAGAGAGAGAGAGAGAGATAACCAGGAAGCATTGAGAGAGAGAGAGAGAGAGAGAGAGAGAGAGAGAGAGAGAGAGAGAGAGAGAACGGCTGAGATAATACAAGGAGGTATAAAAAATATTAAAAGAGAAGAGATACTTTCTATGAGAGAGGAGAGAGAGAGGAGAGAGAGAGAGAGAGAGAGAGAGAGAGAGAGAGAGATAAAACCAGGAGGTATGAAAAATAGTAAAAGGGAAGAGATACATTCTATGAGAGAGAGAGAGAGAGAGAGAGAGAGAGAGAGAGAGAGAGAGAGAGAGAGAGAGAGAGAGAGAGAGAGAGCGACTGAAATAAAACCAGGAGGTATAAAAAATATTAAAAGAGAAGAGATGCATTCTATGAGAGAGAGAGAGAGAGAGAGAGAGAGAGAGAGAGAGAGAGAGAGAGAGAGAGAGAGAGATAAAACCAGGAGGTATGAAAAATAGTAAAAGGGAAGAGATACATTCTATGAGAGAGAGAGAGAGGAGAGAGAGAGAGAGAGAGAGAGAGAGAGAGAGAGAGAGAGAGAGATAAAACCAGGAGGTATGAAAAATAGTAAAAGGGAAGAGATACATTCTATGAGAGAGAGAGAGAGAGAGAGAGAGAGAGAGAGAGAGAGAGAGAGAGAGAGTGACTGAAATAAAACCAGGAGGTATAAAAAAATATTAAAAGAGAAGAGATGCATTCTATGAGAGAGAGAGAGAGAGAGAGAGAGAGAGAGAGATAAAACCAGGAAGTCTAAAAAATAGTAAGAGGGTAGAGCTACTTTCATTGAGAGAGAGAGAGAGAGAGAGAGAGAGAGAGAGAGAGATAAATAAGAATCAGGAAGAGAGTGGTGAATAAAGATGTATATAAAATGAGAACGAAGAATCAAAGAATATAAATAAACGAACGTAAGAAACTGAAGAGAGAATAGAAAAATACTATTCGAAACGTGGAAGAGACAGACGAAAACATCTTGAACTAGAAAACCATTCTGAGTGCAGACCTCCACGACGGCAGCTTATTTCGGTCGACCTTTTGTCTCAACCTTGACCTTGTCCTTTGACCTAGGACTTTCAGATTTGAATCGCTTCCACGTCTCAAAATAACAATTAATCCCTGAAAGTTTCACTACTCTATGAGTAAAATTGTGGCCAGGAAGTTGTTCACACACAAAAGACCTTTTGCTCGACCTTGACCTTTGACCTTGGACTTTCAAAATTGAATTACTTCCACGTCTTAATAAAGCAATTAATTCCTGAAAGTTTCACTGCATGGTGAGTAAAATTGTGGACAGGAAGTTGCTAACACAAACTAACTTTTGCTCAACCTTGACCTTTGACCTTGAAATGTGGTGAAGAAGTTATTTACAAAAAAACAGACAAACGAACAAACAGGGATGAAATCATAGCCTCATCCAAACATCGTCAGCGAAGGTGAAAATAGATATAAAGAGAAAAGAAAGATAAATGAAAAGTAACAAATAATTACAGAGTGAACCAATATAGGTGAAAGTAGAATATCTATAGATGGAAGAATATATAAAGTACAAAATGAAGCGAAAACCTGATAAACAGAAGAAAATGGCATGAAAGGAAAGGAAGATGGTTAACATACAGGATTATTAAGAAGATTTATAGGGGGGAGAATAGATATATGTTAAGATAACTACCGAATTAACATTTATTATTCTCATTTATCTTTGCCCAAATTGTAGGATCGACGAAAAATAGGCCTAGGTGGCTGGGCATTATTCAAAGAGAGGGCCAAGTTGAAGGAACTAGTTTGGGAATAGAAACGAATTGAATACGATGATAGATAGACAAGAAATCATTCATGGAGTTAAAAAGAAAGTAGCAAGAATGGTGGGAAAAGGATGAAGAAGAAGAAGAAGAAGAAGAAGAATCTAAATAAGAGTGGCACTGAGATTAAAAACGATGATAGTTAGACACGAGATCATTCATAGAGTTAAAAGAAAGGTAGCAAGAATGATGGAAACGGGGAGGAGAAGAAGAATAAGAAGAATAAGAAGAAGAAGAAGTAGAGGAAGAAGAAGAATCTAAATAAGAGTGGCACCGAGATTAAAAACGATAATAGTTAGACAC
>NC_090735.1:2891060-2895477 GCF_036898095.1 Palaemon carinicauda
GGTGACGGAAACAGGCCAAACAACCGGAGGCCTTTGCCCTGCACTCTGCCCTGCAGTGGACTGGCTCTGACCAGCGTCGTGATGGAAACTGGCCAAACAACCAGAGGCCTCTGCCCTGCAGTGGACTGGCACTGACCAGCGTGGTGATGGAAACAGGCCAAACAACCAGATGCCTCTGCCCTGCAGTGGACTGGCACTGACCAGTGTGGTGATGGAAACTGGCCAAACAACCAGAGGCCTCTGCCCTGCAGTGGACTGGCACTGACCAGCGTGGTGATGGAAACAGGCCAAACAACCAGAGGCCTCTGCCCTGCAGTGGACTGGCACTGACCAGCGTGGTGATGGAAAAAGGCCAAACAACCAGAGGCCTTTGCCCTGCACTCTGCCCTGCAGTGGACTGGCACTGACCAGCGTGGTGATGGAAACTGACCAATCAACCAGAGGCCTCTGCCCTGCAGTGGACTGGCACTGACCAGCGTGGTGATGGAAACAGGCCAAACAACCAGAGGCCTTTGCCCTGCACTCTGCCCTGCAGTGGACTGGCACTGACCAGCGTGGTGATGGAAACAGGCCAAACAACCAGAGGCCTCTGCTCTGCAGTAGACTGGCACTGACCAGCGTGGTGATGGAAACTGGCCAAACACTAGAGGCCTTTACCCTGCAGTGGACAGGCAAGGTCCTGCATGGTGGTGAAAACTGGCCAAACGCTAGAGGTCTTTGCCTGCAGTGGCCTTGAAACATCTGCATTTGCTCCACCGGATCTCCTGCGAGACCTTCTCTCCTCGTCGGCCATTTCTGTGTTATCTATCAGTTCCTGTAGTCACCGGGACCTTGAGAGAAAGGATTGAAAATTACATCCAACCACAGACTGTAACTCTGCCTCTCTTTGATCGACGCTCTGGTTGATTCTGTATAGCTGTGTGTTGGATAGAAGGACAGGATACTTTGCATCACGTCTTTGGATTGAGAGACAATGCTCCTCCTATCCTTAGGTTTTGATCATAGCTTAGCTATTTTCCAAGTTATCAAAAACTCTTGAAATAGTTAAATAGTATTTTATTGCTTTTATTTCAAGTTATCAAAAACTCTTGAAATAGTTAAATAGTAATTAATTGTTTCTTTAAGTTATCAAAAACTCTTGAAATAGTTAAATAGTATTTTATTGTTTTTTTCAAGTTATCAAAAACTCTTGAAATAGTTAAATAGTGATTAGTTGTTTTTTTCAAGTTATCAAAAACTCTTGAAATAGTTAAATAGTAATTTATTGTTTTCAAAGTTATCAAAAACTCTTGAAATAGGTAAATAGTAATTAATTGTTTTTTTCAAGTTATCAAAAACTCTTGAAATAGTTAAATAGTAAATTATTGTTTTTTTTCAAGTTATCAAAAACTCTTGAAGTATTTAAATAGTAATTTACTGTTTTCAAAGTTATCAAAAGCTCTTGAAATAGTTAAATAGTAATTTACTGTTTTCAAAGTTATCAAAAAACTCTTGAAATAGTTAAATAGTAATTGACTGTTTTCAAAGTTATCAAAAACTCTTGAAATAGTTAAATAGTAATTAATTATTTTCAAAGTTATCAAAAACTCTTGAAATAGTTAGATAGTAATTAATTGTTTTTTTTAAGTTATCAAAAACTCTTGAAATAGTTAAATAGTAATTTACTGTTTTCCAAGTTATCAAAAACTCTTGAAATAGTTAAATAGTAATTTACTGTTTTCCAAGTTATCAAAATCTCTTGAAATAGTTAAATAGTAATTGACTGTTTTCAAAGTTATCAAAAACTCTTGAAATAGTTAAATAGAAATTAATTGTTTTCAAAGTTATCAAAAACTCTTGAAATAGTTAAATAGTAATTAATTGTTTTTTTTAAGTTATCAAAAACTCTAGAAATAGTTAAATAGTAATTTACTGTTTTCCAAGTTATCAAAAACTCTTGAAATAGTTAAATAGTAATTTACTGTTTTCAAAGTTATCAAAAACTCTTGAAATAGTTACCGTAAATAGTAATTTATTGTTTTCAAAGTTATCAAAAACTCTTGAAATGGTTAAATAGTAATTAACTATTTTCCAAGTTATCAAAAACTCTTGAAATAGTTAGATAGTAATTTAATGTAGTTTATTTCCTTGCCTCATTTTATCACTGGGCTATTTTACCCTGTTGGAGCCCTTAGGCTTGTTGCATCTTGCTTTTCCAACTAGGGTTGTAGCTTAGCTAATAATAATAATAATAATAATAATAATTCCTTATCAAAATAATAATAATAATAATAATAATAATAATGATAATAATAATAGAAATAATAATAATTCATTATGATAATGATAATAATAATAATAATAATAATTCCCTATCACGATAACGATTACAAAGACAATGATGATGATGATAACAAAAAAAAATAAAATCAGTTTACGCCTCATTATCAAATTGCTTCTTCCTGTTATCCTTCATTCCTAAAAGATTTTCTATGCCACAACCCTAGTGGGTAAAAGCAGAATGCTATAAGCTCAAGGGCTCCCACGGGATAAATAACCCAGTGAGGAAATGAAATAAGTAAATAAACTATATGAGACGTAATGAGCAATTAAAATTGACTATTTTAAGAACGGTAACAGCATTAAAATAGATCTTCTATAAATAAACTATATAAAGAGAGTTATATCAGCCTGTTCTACATAAAAACATTCGCTGCAAGTTTGAACTTTTGAAGTTCCATCTATTCAACTAAGTGATTAGGAAGATCATTCCGCAACTTGGTCACAGATGGGAATTAAACTTCTAGAGTGTTGTTAGCCTCTCTTGAATACTGTATCAATAAATCTATCGAGCAACTGGCGATAGATAGACACCTAAACTTTCACACGAGGAATCCTTCGGGCATTGGTCACAGCGCCTCATTAGGATTGTGCTTGTTGTCTGATATGTATCTAGGACTAGGACTAGGTTCAAATATGCTCAAGAGTAACAAAACTCTGTAGTGTACTGTGCAATTAGCCCTTTTCAATAAGAGCCATGATCTCTTATTTCCTCTCCATTTCAGTAGATTTAATCAGTTTACATAACACAAAGGTAATAAAGCCATCAATGGGCGTAAGTGGGATTGACACGTGATCTCACTCATTTTTTTTCTTCTCGAGCGTATGCAATACGTTTGCCGAAAGGGCTCGGAGAGAGAGAGAGAGAGAAGAGAGAGAGAGAGAGAGAGAGAGAGAGAGAGAGAGGAGAGAGAGAGAGAAGTGTGTTTGCATTTGTTTGTTTGGGAATGTTCTTTACTTTTTATTACATACTCGTAGAAAACTAGTTCCAGTGCTCTTCACACTCTATATATCCTGGCCCCTATCTTGCGTCTTCAAACCCTTCAAGTCCTATGTATAGTTGAAGGGACAAACTGGTGCCTGCCTACAGAGCTGGTCCTGAAGTACCCCAGCCTTCAACTGGCTTTAATAGTATTTTTACAGAAAACTAACTTACAAACACGGAGCCTGGAAGCCATTATCATCTCATCTGGAAGAAAATGACATCCATGAATTTCTAATCGGCACCCCAACGAGGTACATGGAGCTGATGGAGCCTCAAAAGAAATCTCGGGAAATGCGAATAAACAGCGTTGTGCAACGGAGCCTCAACAAAAACTCTCGCCATCAAGTGGGGTCTATGAATAACTAACGGTTGCGCCTTCTCGCTGCGCCTTCCCGCAATGGATCGCTCGGGGTAGCCCTAGCAGTCCTCGGCGCAAGAAGACGAACTTGTGAGACCTTCGTACGAAACGCAGAGGCACGTCGCCTCTCATTGGTTCGGGCTGGCTTTCCCGTATTAGCTCTATTCAAAGGGAATTATAGGTAAACAATGATGACGTTAGACACGGTGTTATATGTTTGTTTATTAAATATTGCGGAGAGAAGGCATCTGGTTCCCGTGTCAATGGAGGGAGGAAGCCTTCGTTAATTGAGATATGAATGTTTTATGGCGAACTCTGGTGCCCTCCAGACACGACGCGCGCGCTCTCTCTCTCACACAGCCTGCGCCCATTCTCCAATCGTACTCTCATCAGCAACCGATACAAAAACGTCTCTGAAAGCATATCCAATAGGTTTGGTCATATTGACCTCAATGTCAACTGGAAGAAATGGGGGAAAATAAGGAAAGGTAAAAACAACATCTTCCTTAGAAAGCTCTTGAATTGAATTCGTCAGTTGAGGTCTCCTTTTTTAACGGCGGACACTGCATTGGGTAAATGACCTAATCTCTCTCTCTCTCTCTCTCTCTCTCTCTCTCTCTCTCTCTCTCTCTCTCGTGTGTAAATGTACTTTGCAGTATCTTGTGTATATATATATATATATATATATATATATATATATATATATATATATATATATATATATATATATATATATATATATATATATATACGAG
>NC_090735.1:2895977-2905977 GCF_036898095.1 Palaemon carinicauda
TATAGAAGTCAAGATCTGAAATGAGAAAAAAAGGGTAACTTTTTTTTGGCCAAAAACATTTGTCCAAAATTTCATGAATTTTTTTGGGTACCCAAATGAAATAGGAAGAGGCTAATTTTTTTATATAATAAACTCATATTATCCTAGAACAGAAATACATAATAAAATGTGCACTAAGATGTAATTTACTGTTATATCAGGGGCGAAATCTAAAGGTCATTTTTTGACGGCCTAGTTTCACAATGTAAATTTCTTATGAAAATCATTGTATCTCCTATAAAATATGATATTTATGCATTAAAATATACCAAAATATCACGAATTCTATACAGAACAAGAATATATAGAGATATGCCAACTTACCTTTCGGGTATGTCAACAAAATGGCCGCAGACCGCAACAACTCTTACAGCACAATCTACCACTTGAAATGAAGAATGGGGTTGCAAACTCCATATTATCATCAACATCTCTTTCTAACTCCATTAGAAGTGTGTTGATGACATCCATGCCGAGGGAATACTGCCTGCTGGCCATTATTGAAGATATATTAAAAATAAATAGAAAAAAATCAAATTTGCAAAAAATAAAAAAAATTCAGAAATTAGCATTTGAGGGGAAAATGGACCTCATGGCAATATATGGCATCTAAGCCAAAACCAATGTCATGCAAGTGGTAGACACACCATCCATCCACAATTTCCACCTATAAAGAACCAAACAAGTATCAACACTGTTCGACAATTTATAATTATGTAATAACTTTGCTGTTTGATCACTTACCCCTATAAAGGTATGTCAGGGTCGAGGTCGACCCCTGGGGGGGGGGGGGGGGGGGTAAAAAAAACGGGGAAGGAGGGAAGTTAGATGAAAATCAGTCCTAAAGCAGACAATGGCATGTAGACTAGTCACCCCTTGCAGGTCGATCACTTCCATATTCGAGACAGCTGATGATTTATGGGTAAAAAACAGGTTTTGAAAATGCTGTAGGGGTCGCATACGACCCATCATACCTTTCCAGGGTTAAGGAAATTCATATATAATATCGTAATTATGCTGCAAATTTTGGGAAAAAAATTATATGCAAATGATTTTGATCGAGTTTCCAAATTGTCAGATAAAAAATGGACCGGTGCAAATGAATGATGTTCATTAATTGTTAATTGCAATTATTGTCTCCATATTCATTTTACATCTATTTATTCGTACATGCTATTAGTGCAGGTTTCTAACAGAAGGGTTTGTCAATGCTATAATGAAAAATTATTATCTATTATATATCACCAAAGAACTTGATGAGGCATTCGGAGAAATGAGAGAGAGAGAGAGAGAGAGAGAGAGAGAGAGAGAGAGAGAGAGAGAGAGAGAGAGAGAGAGAGAGAGAGAGAGAGAGTAATTTTGCATTTGCAGAGAAGTGTGGTGAAAGGGTTTGTGTATCACCATGATCGGCAAAGCTGTGCTAGTCATGGCCACCCATACTAGGTTGGTTTGCTGTGAGCGATCATGCTAAAGTCACCGACCATCACCAATACTCATTGGTCAGCGTGGTGATGAAAACTAGCCAAAGCCCAGACATGAATAAGGACATGTCTGAGGGCTCCGTCATGCAGTGGACTAGAAACGACCGTATTTGTTGCTGTTGTTATTGTTGTTTTTTCTACTTAGATGACGTTTTGATGAACTAACAGTAGTGTCAGAATTATTTTTAAAACGACCATTAAGGTATCAGGCTTTAAGGCCACTCATGAATGGCAGAGGCAAGGGACTGAATTTGCCCTAGCAAGCAAAACAATGCCCTACAGACTGACCATATATCCATATGAAAAGCACTCTAGCCCCTCTCCACCAAAGCTAGGACCAGGGAGGACCAGGCAATGACTGCTGATGACTTAGCAGGTAGACCAATAGGCTGCTGTTATCATCAGACAAATATTAAACTTCTGCTGCTGACGAGTCATTTTGTTATTCCTAGAACTGAGCAATAGATATATATTCCTTATACTCTAAATTTAAAGGTTTAAAGGCAGCTCAGGAATGACGGAAACAAGGGACAGTAACATTCCCCAATCAAGCAGGACAGTGCCCTAGAGACTAACCATATATACATTCGATCAGCACCCAAGTCCCCTTTCCACCCAAGCTAGGACCAAGGAGGGCCAGGCAATGGCTGCTAATGACTACTAGATAGACCTATGGGCACCCTTAAACCCCCGATCCTTAGCTCACAAGGATGGCGAGGTTGCAGTGACCAAAGGAACTAACGATTTTGAGCGGGACTCGAACCCCGGTCTGGCGCTCACCAGTCAGGGACGTTACCAACAAGGCCACAACAACCTAAGTGGGACTAACCTATTCACACGTAGTTGATCATACGTTTAAATACAAAGGTTCGGAACGAAGCCGGACGTAACAGTCCGGGTAGGCCTCGAAGCTTGGGAAGAACTCCACATCTTCCAACGGGACCGTGCCAATCTTGTCACTAACAAAGATCCTGCCGGTCGCAATAACCATATGCTCTGCATACCTCCACGGGTTGGCATGAGAGCAAGCTGGGAGATCCTTAACCGAAATCTTCTTCGGTTCTCTGGATCCAATCATTGACCTGATGGACTCCTGGTTCTCCTTCAGTCTGTCGTCCATGACAGCTCTAATCAGCCGGATCAGTTCTTGGGTAGACGAAGAGGGATCCGGGGTCGAGGAGGTAGACGGAATGGACACATCCGTCGGTGTAGGAGTAGGCGGAGGGATGGATGAGGGAGGAGCTCCAAGCTCCGACTCGGTGTATTCCACCTTGTCTTCGTCCTCTTCGGCTCCTTGAGCCATAAGCGTCTTCTCCGTGTCTTCCGAGACGTCAGAGATCTGTTCATCATCCTCGGAATCTAAACGACACTCATGCATGGACTGAGCCATGACCACATCAGGTTCCACCGTAATTTGGACAGTGGGGATTGCTTCTTTCGGAACCACTGAGTCAGGGGAGGCCTTAGGGAACAACAGGGACCTCAGTTCTTCGGTGGCCAGGTACGGTCCGGTAGCATTTTTCTGAAAGCCACGCACCCACTTGCGCAGCTTTTCACGAGAAATGTCTCTAACCTCCGCTGAGGGAGGGTTATGGAAGGCCTCAACTAGGTGGGCCTGGCAGACCGTACAATCCAGTGGATTCCAGAACTTCAAATCCCCTTTCTTGTCTGCACAAGGGGCGTGAGTCCTGCAAGCCGTATGCCCGTAAAACTGCGGGCGTTTCACAGCGCAGAAGGCGAAGTCACACTTCATCTGCTCCTCCTGTGGAAGAAAGAGAAAATGAGTATGGGGGAGTCATAGGAATGACTCTTAAACTAAGTTAATATTAATCATTAATTTTAACTTAGAGAAGGTGTGATGCATAGAGAATGAAAACAGTAAAGGAGAACACGCTCCATGCATCTCGCCCGGCTGGTTACCATAAGCTTGGTCCTGGGATAATCCAAATGACCGAGATCATTGGATATAGTTTCCTAGGATTCCCATTATATTGGAACTCCATGGAAAGCCAAGGACAAGGTTGGGATCGAATTCATTCGGTTCCCAGTTAAGAGCCAGAAGGCCTCATTAAAGGTAACTGCTTCTGGCAACCAGCCGTGCTAAGATGCACATAGCATGCTGGAATTAGAAGAATGCAAAGAGACAGCATGATCACTAATAGAGCAGTACTAGGTACTGATCTTAAAAGCAAAGCAGCTTATCTATTTGCTATGTAGGGCTATCTTAGTCTTATGATAGCTACAGTGAGGGGGTGCAAGTATTCTTGACGCCTCTGGGGCATCCGGCAAGCCGCCGGCATGCCGGAGCCCGCTCCAGCATAGATTCTGGCATTAGAACAGACAATTTTCAAAAGTCAGTTAGATACCAGGATGGCGGCCGCCGGCACAACGGCGGCACGCCGGCAGGGAGCGGCGGCTCCGGCAGCCGGAGGATGCCAGGTTGGTGACTGGGATAAGGATGGTACAGGTAGTATCGGGTTGCCGGCAGTATATGCCGGCACTCCGGTGATCGACCGGCAAGCGGACGATTAGATAGGAGTAGGAGAGCCGCCGGTAGTAGCCGGCGGCAGCCGGCAGTCCCTCGGTACACGGGGGGCTGGCGGCAAGGGTAGGGAAGTCACCAAGAGGGAGGCAGGTATTGCCGACAGTAGAGGCGGCAAGAGACCGGCACCCGGATAGATAGAGAGACAGGGGGAGGGGGGAAGGGATGCAGGAAGTACCGTCAGGGTTCCAGACATCCCTCCCCCTCCCTGAGAGGGTGTACCCATGATAGAGACAGGCTCTAACATCCATAAGCAGGGGTCACTAGGGACCGGGAGCAGGTAGCCCAAGGGAGGGCTAGGGAACACCCAAGAGGGGGGGGGGGAGACTCCCCTATGCAGAACTACACTAGTAACTAACCTTATAGGACACTATGAAGGTATATGTACCAGAGCGGACTGCACAGGGAAGCTCGGGTAGCCCTACTCATCCACCCTAAGGAGGATTTGTAGGACAGGGGACAGATGAGTATAAACTAACCTAAGCATAGGCTAGGCTATACAAGAGATAGGTGGGGAGGGAGAAGAGAGAGGTCTTCCCAGGAAGGGTTTCTGTACCAGAGCGGCCACTAAGGGAAGGGAGGACACTCCCTAACCTAAGATCAGGCTGATCGGCTAAACGGTGCAAGAGTACAGTTTCAGCATGGAACAGAGAAACCTTCCTAACCCGACCTAGAGCAGGGCTAAAAGTCCTGAACTAGGCAAGGAAGAAGACATATCGCTATCGCAGGAAAGTCATAGACTATCCTAGCCATAGAGGTAGGCTAGCCTAACCTCACTCTCAGACGCAATCCTAAAGGGGGTTCATTCCTTTAGGGAGGACTGAGAGGCGATATATATACTCTATTAGACAATTAATCCCTTTACTCAGAAAAGGGATCAAGGCTAAATAGAGGGAATGCCAAGGCAGGGGATGAAGGAAGCATATAGGGGTCCTAAGGTTAGGTTAGGCTAGAAAGAATCACTGACTAGCCTATCCCCTATATGGTCCCTGAAGGCGAAAACATTTGCATCACTAGTCAAAAGTATTGTAAAATAATAATGCCACTATCTTCATAACTTAGTCTAGGATCACTAATAAATCATGCATGAACACTTGTATGTAGGCTCCTGGCCTGGGGGCTATAGTAGCCGACTGGTATGAGGTCAATCGATGACCGATAAAAAGCGTCTAAACACGATATAAAAGTTCCTAGCTATGAAGACTAAATAAACTAATGTATTCGATTAGTATATAAAGCCGGAAGCGTTGTTGTGGCTAACTAAATAAGACATGCAAAACAACAACGACGCCATAAAATGGCGGGTCCGGTAGAGGCACAGCTCTGCCACAAAACATCAATTATTTCGCAAAATAATATTTACTTTACGGCCAGAGCTTAATTAAACAATACTGGAACCTTGTACTCAACTTTCCAGAAGAAGGCGAGGCTGAAGGTAACGACATAGCGAAGATGCAAAGCGATAAAGTTAACACAAGGGAAAATCCGTCTAAGTAGGGCAGCTACTAAACAAAGGATGGAGACGCGCGTGACGTCATTAGAGCAATGGCGTCCGTTTGTTTACGTCTCGAGTATCAGTAGTAGCCACGAGTGAGATTAGCTGTGGAACGGCTCCCAGCTATTCTCAGCCCTTACACACCGAAGCATTAACTCTGTTCGGGGTGGAGATAGCTATGTGGCACGTTCAGACATGCGTGTCCCCTGTTGTATTACGATGTCTTAAAGGGAAACCTTTGAGATACTCGCTCCAGAAGTTAGAATTCTGTGATAACCTGTGGTTAAATTCTCTGGGAATATCTTAGTAGTCTTATACCCAAGGAAGCTACCAAACAGGAACCTTCCATCAGGACGCCATGGCTTGAGCCCAAAAATATATATATATATATATATTATATATATATATATATATATATATATATATATATATAATACACGAGTCTCTGCGTAGTTGCTTGACAGGTTTATTTTAAGGTTGTTACTGATCTTAAAATGTTCAACATTTTCAATTCATAACTTTTCATATATACTATAGTTTATTTCCTAATCTCCTTTCTTTGCTGGGCTATTTTCCTTGTTGGAGCCCTTGGGCTTATAACATCCTGCTTTTTCCAACTGGGATTGTAGCTTAGCTAATAATAATAATAATAATAATAATAATAATAATAATAATAATAATATAATAATAATAATAAGCTCTCCGGAAATGTACCAATATACTCTTGACAACTTATGAACTTAATAGACTATCTCCAACCGTTTTAATATTATATTCCTTCCACAATCCTTAGTTTTGGTATTTTTTTATTTATTCATCATTATAGATTCTAGAACATACTATTATCAATTCAACCAACTTAACTATCTATTGTATAAAGGCACTCACGAATGGCAGAGGGAAGGGAAAGTGACTTTGTCCTATCAAGCAGGATAGTACCATAGAGGCTAACCACATATACATGTGATCAGAGCCCAAGCCCCCTCTCTCCACCCAAGCTAGGATCAAGGAAGCCAAGGCAATGGCTGCTGACGACTTAGCAGATAGACCTATGATGCTCCCAAGGATGGTGAGGTTGCAGCGACCAAAGGAACTAACGACTTTGAGCAGGACTCGAACCCCAGCCTGGTGTTCGTTCGCCAGCCAGGGACGTTATCACATTGGCCACAGCAGCTATTTACCTGGATAGTA
The DNA here is from genome assembly GCF_036898095.1 of Palaemon carinicauda. Lineage (NCBI taxonomy): Eukaryota > Metazoa > Arthropoda > Malacostraca > Decapoda > Palaemonidae > Palaemon > Palaemon carinicauda. The sequence goes on from NC_090735.1 coordinate 2,902,726, forward strand.
TAGTTGTAACATGTTCGCCCGGCATTCGCATGACAGCGAATCGATCCCAGCCGGGGAATGTGAGTTTAAGCTGTTTACTGGGGAGGCCACTGCTGTTTTTTGGGCACCACATTGGGAGGTTGGACTTACCTAGCTAATGTTGTGGTTTCTGGCTGATGATACTGGGACAGAAACCAAAACCTCTCGCTTGAGGGTACACTCAGGCACACTGTTGTATCTAGTTTCTCTTCCTCTTGTTTTGTTAAAGTTTTTAAAGTTTATATAGGAAATATTCATTTTAATGTTGTGACTATTCTTAAAATATTTTATTTTTCCTTATTCCCTTTCCTCACTGGGCTATTTTCCCTGTTGGAGCCCCTGGGCTTATAGCATCCTGCTTTTCCAACTAGGGTTGTAGCTTAGCATTTGACAATAATAATAAATATCTTTGGTTATTTTGGCATGGATAACTACGACTGTTTTCACAATTGCAGTTCAATATATGTGGATTGTGACCTTGCCGACTATTGAAGTATTTGGCAATGACATTGGACTGCAGCTTTCCCACCGTTGTCTTCTACTTCCATCTCAGCCTCTGTTTCCTTTCCCTGAACTGTGATACATTTCCATGCTGTCTTCATATGTGGTTTTGGATGTCATTGGTTTTCATAATCAATATTTATGCGGGTCTCTTTTTTCGAACACTGATATTATTTACATTATTCTGGCTTGCTTTTTTTTCTAATACATTTTTCATATGAAAATGAGAGAGAGAGAGAGAGAGAGAGAGAGAGAGAGAGAGAGAGAGAGAGAGAGAGAGAGAGAGAGAGAGAGAAGAGGTCATTCAACATGAACAAAACAAAAGGAAAAATTAAAGTAATGGCGTATAAATAAGGAAACAATGTTGAAAAATTCGAACTTCGAATATTTATTTACAAAGTGAAATTCTAACTTACACTGTTAAAAAAAACGCAATTTTAATAGGAAATTCTCCGTGAAAAATACACGGTTCTCAGACGTATTTCAGTAAATACAGGCGACCTAATTTTACCATACTTTGTTATTATCTTTTACGGGTTGGTGACCGTAATATCACTCCTTTATGTCAATATATCCGTTTTTAAAACGGGAAATGTCTGGTAACATTTATGCTAGGATTTTTACCGTTCTTATACAGCAAATTTTTAAGTGTTTATTGAATATATGAAACAGCAGACGGATAGTTCTACTCTCGGTGGCTCGCAAAATTGAATGGGCTTTCGGTTAGATTTCGCCAGTCGTCTTAATCTTGAGCTTTGAAATCAATGCTTCTCCATTCATCATCTCCTACTTCGCGGTTCATAGTCCTCATCCATGTAAGCCTGGGTCTTCCAACTCTTCTAATGCCTTGTGGAGCCCATTTGAAAGTTTGGTGAACTAATCTCACATAGAAGAAACTTGAAGAGGTCCCTTCATCACCTCCTACTCCACGCTTCATAGTCCTCATCCATGTAAGCCTGGGTCTTCCAACTCTTCTAATGCCTTGTGGAGCCCATTTGAAAGTTTGGTGAACTAATCTCACATAGAAGAAACTTGAAGAGGTCCCTTCATCACCTCCTACTCCACGCTTCATAGTCCTCAGCCATGTAGGCCTGGGTCTTCCAACTCTTCTAGTACCTTGTGGAGCCCATTTGAAAGTTTGGTGAACTAATCTCACATAGAAGAAACATGAAGTCCATTCATCCTCTCCTACTCCACGCTTCATAGTCCTCATCCATGTAAGCCTGGGTCTTCCAATTCTCCTAGAGCCTTGTGGAGCTGTGTTGAAGGTTTGGTGAACTAACCTCACATAGAAGAAACTTAAAGATGTGAATTTTCTCATTCTAAAGTCTTCTTTCACCATGATCACTTAATGAAGTTTGAGAGACGAAAAAACATTGAGAGGAACTTTGGCAAAATGAGTAACCACAACTGTGGAGTTCCTTTTCATAGGGGGCTTACCGAATGGTGAGTCCCAAGCTACTTTTCCATTAAAATCTGATCGTTTTCTATTTTATTTATTATTATTTTGAAATGCAAAATACATTGAACCATTTATATGACTTTTTTTTGTTAGAGATTTTTTTACATAAGGGCTTTGTTCACACGTGTATCATATGGGGACCGTATGTTTTTACCAGCACGATAATTAAAGGAAGTTCCAGAGGTGACTTGCCTGTGTCAGTAATAACTTGTAGTGGGAAAAAAAAAAGAGAAGAAAAAAAACATGAAAGGGAAAAATGGAAATGATGAAATTGAAAGTCATTATACTATTTCTGAATTCTAAATTAACAGAATGAACATTTTTGTAAATGTAAAAGTGATTTATCGCTTCTCTCTCTCTCTCTCCTCTCTCTCCTCTCTCTCTCTCTCTCTCTCTCTCTCTCTCTCTCTCTCTCTCTCGTGATACCTCTTCTTATGTAGAATTCTGGCCATTATCAATTACGAATATGCTTTTTATGTTCCACTATTTTATATAGAATATGTTAGATTTTATTCATATATATATATATATATATATATATATATATATATATATATATATATACACACATGCATACATATATACATAGGTATGTATATTTATATGCATATATATGTATATAATATATGTATATATTATATATATATATATATATATATATATATATATATATATATATATATATATATATATATATATATGCTGCATGTTGTATCTGTATATATATATATATATATATCTATATATATATATATATATATATATATATATATATATATGTATATGTATATATATGCTGCATGTTGTATTTGTATATATATATATATATATATATATATATATATATATATATATATATATATATATATATTTATATATATATAAATATATATATAAATATATATATATATATATATATATATATATATATATATATATATATATATATACTTGGACATGTTACTTTACGTTTAAAATTAATAGACAAATGTCTTAAGTGTGTGTGCGTGTGTGTGTTTGTAGTAATACATTTCAGTTTTCATTTTCATCATTCAGTAGCCATGAAAACAGTCCCCTTTCGGCATGCCACATCTAGGACAACATATTTTTATTAATTATTCGATATAACAATCTGAAAAACTCAATATCTAAATATTCCCTTCAAGAATCGCTTATTACTATTCAAGCTGAAATTTTCAAAGCATAAACATTAAATTAATAATAATAATAATAATAATAATAATAATAATAATAATAATAATAGTAATAAT
>NC_090735.1:2910977-2915977 GCF_036898095.1 Palaemon carinicauda
CAATTCTTCCCATGATTCACTAAACATATTCTTTTTAGAGAAAGTGGCATTTTACTTTTCATAATCTCATTTTCTTTACCCAGAGCTCTCTATCACACGCTTAGCCTTCTTTTAATCTCGGTCTCGTGTCCTGGGGAAACACTTACTGTTTGTCCTAAGTACGTATATTCATTAACAATCTCTAGAGGTTTGTTCATACCCCTTATTTATTGTCTCTGCATTTTCATTGAACATCATTTTAGTTTTACTCATATTCATTTTCAGTCTTACATTTCTGCTTTTGCTATTCAAATATTCTATCATCTTTTGCATTTCCTCCCATGATTCACTAAACAGAGCTATATCATCGGCAAATCTTGAGTTGTTAATATTAATATTAATTCCTACATTTTTCAAATCTAAATTCAGCTGAAGAGGCACTTTGTGAAAAGTGTAAAAGCTTCTGCATATTTCAAATATACAACGTATATTATTATTATTATTACTATTATTATTATTATTATTATTATTATTATTATTATTATTATTATTATTATCATCATCATCATTATTATTATTATTATTATTATTATTATTATTATTATTATTATCATTATTAACTGCTAAGCTACACCCCTAATTGGTAAAGCAGAATTGGTAAAGCACAAGGGCTCCAACAGGAAAAATAGCCCAGTGAGGAGAGGAAATTAGGAAAAATAAAATATTTCAAGAACATTAACATTAAAAGAATTGTGATCTTTTAATATTTCAATACCCACGTTCAAGAGGAAGCCCAAGGTTTGGGTGGATGGATGGAGTGAAGGAAGCTCTGGGTGATAGGAGGATAGATGTGAGAGAGGCAAGAGAGCGTGCTAGAAATAGGAATGAATGGCGAGCGATTGTGACACAGTTCCGGTAGGCCCTTCTGCTTCCTACGGTGCCTTGGATGACCGCGGAGGTAGCAGCAGTAGGGGATTCAGCATTATGAAGCTTCATCTGTGGTGGATAACGGGGGAGGGTGGGCTGTGGCACCCTAGCAGTACCAGCCGAACTCGGTTGAGTCCCTTGTCAGGCTGGGAGGAATGTAGAGAGTAGAGGTCCCCCTTCTTTTGTTTCATTTGTTTGATGTCGGCTACCCCCAAAAATTGGGGGAAGTGCCTTGGTATATGTATGTATGTATGTATGTACGTTCAATAATAGCATTTAAAGTGAGATTTTTCTTTCAGTTTTTGTTAGTCGATCCTACCAATAATAAAAGGAAAATGACATTGTCTAGATGAAGAATTTGCAACATTAATTAAATATCAGGTGCTAATTACTATAATCATTTTCTGGACAAGAGTTGGTTAAATCTAATTCCTTTTCAGTTGAAGCATAAAGACACTGAGCAAGCGCTCTTAGCTGAGTATAGTATAATATAGCATAGTATAGCATAGTATAGTAAAGCAACTTTACCTAAGAGAGAGAGAGAGAGAGAGAGAGAGAGAGAGAGAGAGAGAGAGAGAGAGAGAGAGAGAGAGTACGTAATTCCTTCTCCCCAGATCTTCTACACACTAATAATAATAATAATGATAATAATAATAGTAGCAGTGATAATAATAATAATAATAATCATAATAATAATAATAGAGTTTAATCTAATCTTATTACCCAAGTTTAACAAGAAAACAAAATTATCTTTTATACCCCTTAGTTCAAAATTTATGAAAATTTTAAATGATTCTTCAATTGCAACTTTTTGTGAAATATCGAATACAAAAATTCCTCAGCATATTGGGATATCTAAACATCTATACTCAATTTCTTTTAATGGGGCGCATTTGCACCGACGCGCAGCGGTGCCCTTTAAGCTCGGAAAAGTTTCCTGGTATATGATTGGTTAGATTTATCTTGGCCAACCAATCAGCGATCAGAAAACTTTTCCGAGTTAAAAAGGTACCCCTGTGAGTCGGTGCAAATCTGCCTCATCAAAAAGAATTGACTTTAGTTCTTTACCAAAACATAACCTGTGCTATACATAGGAAACTATAGATACATAGGTACGAATTGCGTTTTGTGGAGATTTCTGTCAACAGTTGATGATACATCAAGATACTTATGTGTATCATGACATTCATCATCATCTCCTACGCCTATTGACGCAAAGGGCCTCGGTTAGATTTCGTCAGTTGTCTCTATCTTGTGCTTTTAATTCAATACTTCTCCATTCATCATCTCCTCCGACGCCTATTGACGCAAAGGTCCTCGGTTACATTTCGCCAGTCGTCTCTATCTTGTGCTTTTAATTCAATACTTCTCCATTCATCATCTCCTCCTACGCCTATTGACGCAAAGGTCCTCGGTTACATTTCGCCAGTCGTCTCTATCTTGAGCTTTTAATTCAATACTTCTCCATTCATCATCTCCTCGTACGCCTATTGACGCAAAGGTCCTCGGTTAGATTTCGTCAGTCGTCTCTATCTTGAGCTTTTAATTCAATACTTCTCCATTCATCGTCTCCTCCGACGCCTATTGACGCAAAGGTCCTCGGTTAGATTTCGCCAGTCGTCTCTATCTTGAGCTTTTAATTCAATACTTCTCCATTCATCATCTCCTCGTACGCCTATTGACGCAAAGGTCCTCGGTTAGATTTCGTCAGTCGTCTCTATCTTGAGCTTTTAATTCAATACTTCTCCATTCATCATCTCCTCCTACGCCTATTGACGCAAAGGTCCTCGGTTAGATTTCGCCAGTCGTCTCTATCTTGTGCTTTTAATTCAATACTTCTCCATTCATCATCTCCTCCTACGCCTATTGACGCAAAGGTCCTCGGTTACATTTCGCCAGTCGTCTCTATCTTGAGCTTTTAATTCAATACTTCTCCATTCATCATCTCCTCGTACGCCTATTGACGCAAAGGTCTTCGGTTAGATTTCGTCAGTCGTCTCTATCTTGAGCTTTTGATTCAATACTTCTCCATTCATCATCTCCTCCTACGCCAATTGACGCAAAGGTCCTCGGTTAGATTTCGCCAGTCGTCTCTATCTTAAGCTTTTAATTCAATACTTCTCCATTCATCATCCCCTACTTCGCGCTTCACAGTCCTCAGCCATGTAGGCCTGGATCTTCCAACTCTTCTAGTGCCTTGTGGAGCCCAGCTGAACGTTACGAAGCACTACGAAACAAAATCCCCTCAGAACTCTCGCAACGAGTCCCTGCTTCAACGGAACGCTGCCCGTAATGAATCTTTACTTCATTGTTGTTTGCGTCGAATCCTTAAAGCTCCCCGCTGCATTTCGAGAGCGTTCGGTTCTCCAATCTCATTGGACGCTGGGATCGGAGTTATTTCGTTCGTTCGCTTCAGGATTGTGTGTGTTTTGGTGGTGGAGGGGAAGAGCCAACGCAGTGTTGCCAGATGGGTTAGTATAACAATCCCCAAAACTCATGATAAAAAATCCCCAAAACCTAAAAATCCCTATTTCCACAAATATATTCTCTTCTGTCTTGATCATGTAGGCTTTACTAATATAGAAATTACTCAATATACTTCATATAAGCGCAAGCAAACTAATTGCAGCAATATAAAGGTTTACTCGTCTTTGTTTCTTCATAGAAATTTGTACAGAATATCCCCATCAGACACCCAAAATTCCCAAATCTAGGGATAAGTTCCCAAACCTGGCAACACTGAGCCAACGTCACCCAGCCCAGCTTCCAGCCTCCCGACAACCTTTTAAAGAGTTTGGCACTAAAAGCATAATCCCTGTGGGTATGAATTTGCAAAATATCTAAATGGTTAACAGTAATCCCTTAACTGCTACCAAAATCAACGAAAACAATAACATTGTTTTCGCGTTCGTCTTTACTAACTCGGCGGTATGCTAATTGAGTGATGGCTATATTGATAAAAAGTCATATTAAATCTTTGTTATTAATGGATCTTCTGGTCCATTTGATCTGATGATTGTGTGAACGGAAATAATGCCAACACTTTAGCTGTGTTTAGAGGTACGAAAAAAAAAGGGGGGGGGAGTCATTAACCCTCGACTCTCCACGCCAGTTTGGAGATGGGGAAGAATTGCTGATAAACTTAGACATTAATTAACCAGGAGCAATTTTGAATATGATCTTTTCCCGTAAACACAAATGTTAATATTATGTAATTAACATCTGTGTTTACGGGAAAAGAACATATTTAAAATTGTTCCCGGTTAGTTATTGTTCAAGTTTATTAGCAACTATTTCACATCTCTTTTATAACTTAATATTAACATTTGTGGTACGGAAAAAGACTATATTTAAAATTGTTCCCAGCTAATTATTGTCTAAGTTTATCAACAACTCTTTCATATATTTTTAATGTTAAGTTATAAAAGAGATGTGATATAGTTGTTGATAAACTTAAACAACAACTAACCGGGAGCAATTTTGAATATGATCTTTTCCCGTAAACACAAATGTTAATATTATGTAATTAAAAAGATATGAAAGAGTTGCTGATAAACTTAGGCAATAATTAACCAAGAACAATTTTAAATATGATCTTTTCCCGTAAACACAGATGTTAATAATAAGTTATAAAAGAGATGTGAAATAGTTGCTGATAAACTTAAACAATAATTAACCAGGTGCAATTTTAAACAAGATCTTTTCCCGTAAACACAAATGTTAATATTAAGTAATAAAAGAGATATGAAAGAGTTAATGATAAACTTAGACAATAATTAACCAGGAGCAATTTTAAACAAGATCTTTTCCCGTAAACACAAATGTTAATATTAAGTTATAAAAGAGATATGAAAGAGTTAATGATAAACTTCGACAATAATTAACCGGGAACAATTTTAAATATGATCTTTTCCCGTAAACACAAATGTTAATATTAAGTAATAAAAGAGATATGAAAGAGTTAATGATAAACTTAGACAATAATTAACCGGGAACAATTTTAAACAAGATCTTTTCCCGTAAACACAAATGTTAATATTAAGTAATAAAAGAGATATGAAAGAGTTAATGATAAACTTAGACAATAATTAACC
>NC_090735.1:2928477-3013477 GCF_036898095.1 Palaemon carinicauda
AACCTAGCTATGCGTATCAAATACGCATAAATGAAATCATTTGCTTCTGGTACGCTGTACTTCAGATTCCTTCTCATTCTTCTGTGAAATAAAATGTTTATTATTAATATTATTACTTGTTAAGCCACATCACTAGTTGGAAAAGCAGTATGCTATAAGCCCAGGGGATCCAACAGGGGTCAAACAACACGAGGAGTAATCTATTTTAATGTTATTACTGTTCTTAGAATGTTCTATTCTAATTGTTCATTACTTCTGTTGTAGTCTATTTTTTCCTTTCTTTCCTTTCCTACTTGCGCTATTTTCCCTGTTGGAGCCCTTGGGCTTATAGCATCCTGATTTTCCAACTAAGGTTGTAGCTTAGCTGATAATAATAATAATAACAACAATAATAATAATAATAATAATAAAATATTTCATTTTAATTGTTCATTCATTCTCTTGTAGTTTATCTATTTCCTTATTTCCTTTCCTCACTAGGCTATTTTTCCCTGTTTGAGCCCATGGACTTATAGCATCTTAATTTTCCAACCAGGGTTGTAGCTTAGCAAGTAATAATAATAACAACAAGAATAACATATCAGCTTAGATATGGCATTCAAAGCTTGCTCATGTATGCAACAATAACTTCATCCAGTTCCAGCACACGATGAACTAGAGACTATAGTCCATTTCTTTTAGCGATGCAGATTTGCACCGACTCGCAGCGGTGCCCTTTTAGCTCGGAAAAGTTTCCGGATCGCTGATTGGTTGAAAGATCGGAAAAGTTTCCGGATCGCTGATTGGTTGAAAGATCGGAAAAGTTTCCGGATCGCTGATTGGTTGAAAGATCGGAAAAGTTTCCGGATCGCTGATTGGTTGAAATTATCTCGTCCAACCAATCAGCGATCCGGAAACTTTTCCGAGCTAAAAGGGCACCGCTGTGAGTCGGTGCAAGTATGCATCGCTAAAAGAAATGGACTATAGGCTGATTTTCATTAGATTTTCTCTCCATAATTATCTCTCAACCAAGTAGACCTCTTTATCTGAGGCTGTGCAGATTTGCACCGCCTCGCAAGGGTGCCCTTTTAGCTCGGAAAAGTTTCCTGATCGTTGATTGGTTGAAGAAGATAATTCTAACCAATCAGAGAGCGGGAAACTTTTCCGAGCTAAAAAGGGCACCGCTGCGAGTCAGTGCAAATGCGCCTCATTAAGAAAAATTGAGTATAGTGCCCACGTCTGTTCCAGTTATAGGAAATGTTTTACAATTTGCTTTTTTTCAATTTCTTAATGGCAATGCCAATATTGCAATTCACTAACATGGATGCAAGGGAGTCAACAGTTGCATTTGATTTTATAAGCATAAAAGATGACAATGTCTACAGTATATTGTACGCTACGTTACTTCACTCCCTAAGAGAGATTAGTTCACCGAACTTTCAACTGGGCTCCACAAGGCACTAGGAGAGTTAGAAGGCCCAGATCTACATGGCTGAGGACTATGAAGTGTGAAGTAGGAGATGGTTTGGGCATGTTCTTTGCATTCCCAAAGAGAGATTAGTACACCAAACTTTCAACTGGACTCCACAAGGCACTAGGAGAGTTGGAAGACCCAGGCCTACATGGCTGAGGACTATGAAGCGTGAAGTAAGAAATGATGAATGGAGAAGTATTGATTTAAAAGCTCAAGGTAGAGACGCCTGGCGGAATCTAACCGAGGCCCTTTGCGTCAAGAGGCGTAGGAGGAGGAGATGATGATGTTATTTTCTTCTCCTTGGACATCAAAGGATTGTTAGGAGACAGTTCTTATAATTTGCACACACGTGTATATATATATAGATATATATATATATATATATATATATATATATATATATATATATATATATATATATATATATATATATATATATATATGTATGTATGTATACGTGTGTGTATGTGTGTGGATACAGTATATATAGGTAGATAGATAGATACAGTATTATATATATGTATATACTGAGTCTATATATATATATATATATATATATATATATATATAGATAGATAGATAGATAGATAGATAGATAGATAGATAAATATACATATATATATGTGTGTATATATATATTAATACTAACGTATGTGTATGCTTTGCTACATACATATATATATATATATATATATATATATATATATATATATATATATATATATATATATACATATTAATACTAATGTATGTGTGTATGCGTATGCTTTGCATTATATATATATATATATATATATATATATATATATATATATATATATATATATATATACATATATATGTATATATGTATATATATGTATATATATGTGTATATATATGTATATAGATGTGTGTATAATATGTATATATATAAATGTTAATGTGTGTAATGTACATATGCATATATTTGTAGTTATGCATATGTATATGTGTGTCCATTTATATGTGTATGCTTTGCAATATGTTTCTATATACTTCTATATGCATACAAGGTAGCTCTCCTATCCCACCACAATTTGTGAATTACTGAAATATAAAATGTCTTGCTTTATATATATTGCTTCTTCTTTTCTCGTATTTTACTTCATTATCATCCATTGCTTGATTCCATAAACCTCCCGAGCGATTAAAGAGACGACAGTGACAAATGTCAAATAGTTTTCCTGGATTTTCTGACATTTTTTTTCTACTCTCGCGTAGTTACAAACGCACATCGGACACTTGACTGGAAAAGAAAGAGTGGGCAAACATATACGCCGTAATGTCAACGAAGATAAAAAGAAATATAACTATTTACTGAAACCGTGGCTCAAGCAATTAATTCCTTACGTGTCGTTAAAAACGCGGAGCGAAACAAAACACTCTCGGCAAAAAAAAAGGGGGAAAATCAAACTTAAAACGTTCAGATACTCAATAACCGGAGCGAGAGCCAACATGAAAACACGGGAAAAAAAAAAACTTCCGTAATAACAATAACAGCAAACGCCGGGGCAAATAGAGCTCGGAAAATCCTCCCCCTAAAACCAAACTCTTCAGCTTAGACGTAAACAACGGCTATAACATCAAACAAACAAACGAAGGCTGGCGACGCGCTTAGCACCAACCGCCAGGCGCAACTAGGTTACCTGCTGTTGATGATTGAATCAAATCGAAATATGATAATCGTCCCTTAATCAAAAATGCTCCTCGCATTCGGAGATTTTCTGTTTGGGGAAGAATCTCTTGGATGGACAGCGAAACCCGCCCAGAATGCTAAATGAAGAAGCTTGCGGATCGCCATTTTGACTCCCTTCGTGGAGATGTTGGTGATGACAGAGAGAGGGGGAAAAGGGCATGTTGAAGATGAGGGGATAAGGGGAAAAGGATGAACAGATTGTAGAGGATAACAGGGAGATCATCATCATCATCTCCTCCTACGAATATTGACGTGAAGGGCCTCGGTTAGATTTCGCCAGTCGTTTCCATCATGAGCTTTCAATTCAATACTTCTCCATTCATCATCTCCTACTTCGCGCTTCATAGTCCTCAGCCAGGTAGGCCTCGGTCTCCCAACTCTTCTATGCCTTATGGAGCCCCGGTGAACGTTGGGTGAACTAACAGGAAGATAAAAGTACTAAAAAAGATGGTGAACATAACGTTCATTATGTTCATCATCAAACTGAATACACTTTTTTATGAAGGATAAAAATTGACTCAAAAATAAACGAAATTTAAGATTTCAGACGAATAATCATCAATGACTCTTTCTTATTTTCATTTAGGATAACTGTATAAAATCAATGTTGACCATAACATTTGCAACGCTAAGACGATTACTTTTGGGACAGTTCTGGACAAATTGTTTTCCGTTTCTGTAGAAGGAATGTGACTAAAGTATGTCATTTAGTTTGATTAACACTACAGTGAAGTTACCTTTTAGTATGTTTTCGATATTACAAGTATAATCACTGTAGCTTATCAACATACACAACGCAAACGTAAGTGTAATTGTAAACTCAAACTCTTATACATAAAGGCTACATTCATATATACAGACAGATACACACACGCATATATATATATATATATATATATATATATATATATATATATATATATATATATATATGTGTGTGTGTGTGTGTGTGTGTGTGGATTAATCTCAAGGGCATCACTGAAAGTACATAGTACATGGTGGATATAGTCGGTACAAGATTGCTTCGAAATATATTCAGTTCCCTTCCCCAGGCAAAGAGAGAGAGAGAGAGAGAGAGAGAGAGAGAGAGAGAGAGAGAGAGAGAGAGAGAGAGAGAGAGGGGAGAGAGAGAATATATATATATATAAATATATATATATATATATATATATATATATATATATATATATATATATATATATATATATATATATATATATATATGCAACGACTCTGAAAAGGCCAAAGCTATCCTGGGTTATGTCATGATAACCTTTACAATTCGAGTGTAACCCTTGTTAGTAGGTCGAAACTCGAACTTGTCTCTACTTCGTCAAATATCTGTTATTATTATTATTATTATTATTAGCTAAGCTATAACCTTTGTAGGAAAAGCAAGATGCTATAAGACCAAGGGCTCCGACAGGGAAAAATAGCCCATCGAGGAAAGGTATTATTATTATTATTATTATTATTATTATTACTAGCTAAGCTATAACCTTTGTAGGAAAAGCAAGATGCTATAAGCCCAAGGGCTCCAACAGGGAAAAATAGCCCATTGAGGAAAGGAAATAAGGAAGTAATGAAACGATATGAAAAATAGTAAATAATTAAAATGAAATATTTTAAAAACAGTAACAACACCAGAACAGATTTTCCTTATAAAAACTATGAAATGATTTATTTCATCTTTATAGTTTGATCAGCTTGTGTTCTTTATATGCAAATATATTTGATACGAGAATATGTATTTTCTGCTTAATTACATATTCTTAATTACATATTCTTAATTACAGATATTTAATTACATATTCTTAATTACATATTCTTGATTACATATACTTGATTATATGTTCTTAATTACAAATTCTTGATTACATGTTCTTAATTACAGATACTTAATTACATATTCTTAATTACATATTCTTGATTACATATACTTGATTATATGTTCTTAATTACAAATTCTTGATTACATGTTCTTGATTACAAAATCTTGATTACATATTCTTAATTACAGATACTTAATTACATACTCTTAATTAAATATTCTTAATTGCATATTCTCAATTACATATTCTTAATTGCACATTCTTAATTACATATTTTAAATATATATTCTTAATTAGATTCTGAAATTTCGTATTTTCCCTCTTTGCTGTAAATGAGTTTTGCATTTTTCTAATCATTTTTGTAAAATCATTCCTCTAATATATTGTATACTAGTGTACGGGATCCGTCAAATATGACGGCTATATATATATATATATATATATATATATATATATATATATATATGTATATATATATATATATATATATATATATATATATATATATATCCCTTTCTGAGTGCGGATACCTTAACGTGATGAAAGAGTTTGTGTATCGCCATGATCAAGAAAGCTGTACTAGTCAGGGAAACCCATACTAGGTTGGTTTGCTGTAGGCGGTCAGACAAAAGTCTCCCACCACCACAAATCCGCACTGGCCAGCCTGGTGATGAAAATGGCCAAACCCCAAACATAACCAAGACATGTCTGAGGCCTTTTGTCTTGCAGTGGGCTAGAAACGGTTGCATTTGTTGTTGTTATTGTTATTGTTGTTGTTATTGTTTGTTGTTCACAAACAAACGAACCAACAATCGGACAAAGAAGGGCGAAAACATAACATCCTCCTAACTTCGTTGGCGGAGGTAAAAGGCGCTATTTTTCATCACTAATGAATTATCTAACTACGTTTACTTCTTTTTCTTCTTCTTCTTCTTCTTCTTCTTCCTTGCTACTTTTCTTTTAACTCCAAGAATGATTTCGTGTCTAACTATAATCGTTTTCAATCTCTGTGCCACTCTTCCTCTTCTTCTACTTCTTCTTCCACTTCTTCTTCATCATCATCATCATCTCATTTTCCCTCTTTTATCAGATTAAAATCAATAACTGCTTCCCGGGATCTACGAATTTTCCCCTATCTGCCATTCGAATTAAATCCACATAGATTGATATTGGATTCATTTAGTTTTAATTACAACTGTCTCGAATTGGTGTTCAAGTTGAGGTTCAGAGCAGAATAATACTATTAGAATTTGAGATTTTAAGAAGATTAATTATTTCAGGTTTTAGAAAATCTATACAACATCAGTTTAGTATGATTTTCTCAAAGACACGGGGAAAATAGCCCAGTGAGGAAAGGAAACAAGGTAAAGGCTTCTATAAGATGCCCGTTAAGCAGTTCGTGGTAATTTTTATAGCATAGATTCGATCGTCATGAATAAGTTTTCATCCGTAATCGAAAAATGACAGTTCCGGAGCACAGAAAACATGCAAAAAAAATTTCTTTGTAAATAAATTATATTATTTTTACCGCATAACTAAATTAATTTTATAAGATATTTATAAAAAATCAAAATATCAGATTCTACTATATACTTTGGGATTTGTATGGTAGTGACATTTATATGAAAATATGTCTTATTAAAAAATGGGTATGCGAATATTTCTGCCTTAATTCGTCACTGTAGCAAGTATAGTTGACACTATTTAACTTTTTATGACAAATGTATGTACGTATCTCTCTCTCTCTCTCTCTCTCTCTCTCTCTCTCTCTCTCTCTCTCTCTCTCTCTCTCTCTCTCTCTCTCTCTCTCTCTCTTTATACATATATATATATATATATATATATATATATATATACATATATATGCATATATATGTATATATAGGCTATATATTCTGTATAGATATCGATATATATATATATATATATATATATATATATATATACATATATATATGTATGTATATACATATACATATATATATATATATATATATATATATGTATGTATATATATATGTATATGTATATATATATATATATATATATATATATATATATATATATACATATATATACATACAGTATATATATGTACTATATATACACATATATATTTATATATTACATATATTACGTGTATATATATTCATATGCTTATATATATATATATATATATATATATATATATATATATATATATATATATATATATATATATATCTTCAGTTTCGATATGTATCAGCACATAAGGGAATCCACACTCTCCCTGCATCCTCTCTTCAAACAATCATTACCCAGATGGATAACTAATATTCCTACTAAACAAGACAATATCCGATAAAATCGGTCATGTTCAGAATCGTTGATGGTGAAATCTTTTGAGTAGGAACAGCCATTATTTATTCGTTAGAAAGCTGTAGATTATTATTATTATTATTATTATTATTATTATTATTATTATTATTATTATTATTATTATTATTATTATTATTATTATTATTGCTGTTTTTTATTATTATTTTTATTAGCTAAGTTGCAACCTTAGTTGTAAAAGCAGGATAGCATAAGCCCAAGTACTCCAACAGGGAAAAATAGTCCAGTGAGGAAAGTAAATGAGGAAATAAATAAACTAGAAGAGAAGTAATGAACAATTGAAATTAAATATTTTAAAAAGAGTAACAATATTAAGGTAAATCTTTCATATAAAAACTATGAAACCATAACAAAAAAAAAACCAGAGGAGAAGAAATACGATAGAATAGTGGGCCCTCTAGTGTACCTTCAAGCAAGAGATACGATATATTGTACAAAATCTGGAGCATTATCAGAAATCCTTTACATTAAATCAAGATGGTGTTTGCATTATCATGACGTTTTTAACATGAAATCAAGAAGCAGAGATTGCATATCAGTGTTGGAAATCTGTCCAAGGACGATTTAAAGGTTTCCTCCCAATATGGTCGATTATACGAGCTACTGGCCGTGCGCGAATGAGCTGTTGTGGTTGTTCGAATGACATTTGTGGTATGAAAGCGCTTCAAAAGTGATCGGGTGATTAGGCAGTTAATTATGCAAAGTATAATTACGTCTTGTGTTGATTGAGTCATGTCGACCGAGAGCTCCTTCCTTTCTCTCAACGAGTGTTGAAATATGTTCGTTCTTTACGGGCAAAACGTTCGGTCCCGAAGTGCCTGTCTTCGTGCTATTTTCGTAAGGCGAGCACGTAGGCCACTGATGCTATTCTTACCTCGCTCCGGAGCATATAATGCATGCTCGAGGAGTTTAATATATCGCTGGAATAAGATAACGATCGAGAGATGGAACAACGAAAGGTATTGGGAAGCATCCGATCCAATCTGGAAAAGCTCCCAAAGAGCGCGAACCGGTGTGTCAATATTTGCCGTTGAAATAACTTGCCATCCGTTATCAAATAATTCTTCTTGTGGTTCTCTATTAACTGCCTGCAAAATCTAATTCCGAAGGCAAACATGGAAGCGTTTGAAAACCGTTTTAAACAAATTTTCAATATGTAGTCGTGGGGGATTGACACAAAGTACACACAACGATTATTAAAGTTGGGACGACTCGGGTGGAATTGGGACCTGGTGGAGGGACGGGGTGGGAAGGGAATGGGTGGGGATACGGAAGGGTAGGAAGGCATCGTCGGTTACGGTAGGGGAATAGGAAGAGCAGATGAAAATGGTGGGATGGGAAGAGCCACAAGGACGAAGAGAAGAAAGATTTAAAAAAAAAGACAAAAAACCATTAAAGGTTACGAGTGATAAATCCTTTCGGCATTGATGAAAGGAAGGAGGATGTATTTCCCATAAGGTTTTATATCTGATCCAACAAAACGTGATAACAGTCATAAGAAATGGGAGACTTGGAGAGAGAGAGAGAGAGAGAGAGAGAGAGAGAGAGAGAGAGAGAGAGAGAGAGAGAGAGAGAGAGAGAGCGAAATCTGCGGATAATGTAAAACTTAAAGAACTATATAAAAAATATACGATTAAGAATCATATAATGAAAATTACACGGGAAAAACATCTAAAATAGCGTAAAAATTAAAACAGAAAACTTGAATAGAAGAAAGAACAAGGACAGTTAATTGTAGGTAGAAGGTTTGCCCAGGCACCTGCAACCCGTTGAGATACTACAGCTAGAGAGTTACTGGATCCTTTGACTGGCCAGAGTACTACTACATTGAATCCCTCTCTCTGGTTACTGCTCATTTTTTTTCTCTGACTACACATACACCGAATAATTTTGGCCAGGGCACCAGCCACCCGTTGAGATACTACCGCTAGAGACTTATTGGGTCCTTCGACTGGCCAGACAGTATTACCTTGGATCCTTCTCTCTGGTTACGGTTCACTTTCCTTTTGCCTACACATACACTGAATAGTCTGGCCTATTCTTTACATATTCTCCTCTGTCCCCATACACCTGACAACACTGAGATTACCAAACAATTCTTCTTCACTCAAGATGTTAACTACTGCACTGTAATTGTTCAGTGGCTACTTTCTCTTGGAAAGGGTAGAAGAGACTCTTTAGCTATGGTCAGAAGCTCTTCTAAAAGGACACTCCTAAATCAAACCATTGTTGTTTACTCTTGGGTAGTGCCATAGCCTCTGTACCATGTTTTTTTTCACTTTCTTGGGTTAGAGTTCTCTTGCTTGAGGATACACTCGGGCACGCTATTCTATCTTGTTTCTCTTCCTCTTGCTGATTTTTTTTTTAAGTTTTTATAGTTTATATATGAAAGATCTATTTCAATGTTGTTACTGTTCTTAAAATATCTTATTTTAATTGTTCACTACTTCTCTTGTAGTTTATTTATTTCCTTACTTCCTTTCCTCACTGAGCTATTTTTTCCTGTTGGACCCCTTGGGCGTATAGCTTTTCGAACTAGGGCTGTAATAATAATAATAATAATAATAATAATAATAATAATAATAATAATAATAATAATAATAATAATAATAATATTGGGATATGATTCTAAAGGGTTAATGAAGGTAGTTTAGAAAGGATATGTGTATCTAAATTCAGAAAGTGATGATTACTGATACAGGAAAGCTCCTCCTTATTTAGAGGAGTCGCCAATATCACAAGTCAGATACTTTCATTCTTGGCCCACTTTTTGAAGATATGAACAAGTGCAAGAGCAACTTCAGTGGATCTTTTTAATAAAAAAAAAAAACTTTTTATGATAATTAGAGGCTATCAACTAATCACATTGATTAGTCCATGAGTAGTTG
The DNA here is from genome assembly GCF_036898095.1 of Palaemon carinicauda. Classification (NCBI taxonomy): domain Eukaryota; kingdom Metazoa; phylum Arthropoda; class Malacostraca; order Decapoda; family Palaemonidae; genus Palaemon; species Palaemon carinicauda. The sequence continues at coordinate 2,938,744 of NC_090735.1, forward strand.
GAGTCAGAGTTCTCTTGCTTGAGGGTACACTCAAACACACTATTCTATCTAATTTCTCTTCCTCTTTTTTTTGTTAAAGTTTTTATAGTTTATATATATATATATATATATATATATATATAATATATGAAATATTTATTTTAATGTTGTCTCTGTTCTTAAAATATTTTTTCCCTTATTTCCTTTCCTCACTAAGCTGTTTTCCCTGTTGGGGCCCCTGCTTCTCCAACTAGGGTTGTAGCTTAGCATTTAATAATAATAATAATAATAATAATAATAATAATAACAATAATAATAATAATAATAATAATAATAATAATAATAATAATAATAATAGTCATTCCGATGAAGAAACCTAAAAGACGCAGTTAAAATTCTTAATTTATTTAAGTCTACCATTTTTATTTCGTTTTCTGTATATTATATATAATACAGAAAACGTACATTTTACAATTTACGGTAAACTTCATTTACTGTAGTAAGTAGTAACTACATTTGTTTACAAATAGCAGTGAAAGTGTCATCATGTAAGACAAGGAAGGAAACTTAGGAAATTACTGGATAGCTAAAATATAACACCCATGGTAAGTGATTCTTTATTTTCTATTTCTTTTAATTAGTCAAATTTTGTGTCATTTTATGGTATATGCTAACCAAAGGGGTTAACTACTGCACTGTAATTGTTCAGTGGCTACTTTCCTCTTGTTAAGGGTAGAAGAGACTCTTTAGCTATGGTAAGCCGCTCTTCTTGGAGAAGGACACTCCAAAATCAAACCATTGTTTTATAGTCTTGGGTAATGCCATAGCCCCAGTACCATGGTCCTCCACTGTCTTGAGTTAGAGTTCTTTTGCTTGAGGGTACACTCGGGCACACTATTCTATCTAATTTGTCTTCCTCTTGTTTTGTTAATGTTTTTATTGTTTATATAGGAAATATTTATTTTAATGTTACTCTTCTTAAAATGTTTTGTTTTTCTTTGTATCCTTTCCTCACTGGGCTATTTTCCCTTTTGGGGGCCCCCTGGGCTTATAGCATCCTGCTTTTCCAACTAGGGTTGTAGCTTAGCAGGTAATAATAATAAAAATAATAATAATAAAAATAATAATAACAGGGAAGCTCTATGAACTATTGGATCCCCATTGTAGTGTCTATTGTATCAGGAGTTTCATTATAGAACAGTGCAATATTAGGTAGCACATTAAAACTTGCATGATTGAATAGATCTTTCCAAATACATTATTTTGAATCCCATATATTACTAGCGGAAACCTTTATTAATGAAGTTACAGATTTTAATAAAAAATAAAAAAAGAAATTTCCATTTGTCGGCGCACACACTTCTGCCGTTATTTACTTGTTCGAACAGAATAAAAGGCCCAACGTTTTATAGCTTAAACCTCTTTGTGATTTGTTTTTAAATTGTGGTCGCCAACGTGGTAACATCCCTGACTGGTGAATGCCAGACTGGGGTTCGAGTCCCGCTCAGACTCAATTTCTTTGGTTGCTGCAACTTCACCATCCTTGTGAGCTAAGGATGGGGGTTTTAGCGGAGCTTACAGTTTTATCTGCTGAGCCATCAGCAGCCATTGCCTGGCCTTCTTTGGTCTTAGCTTGGGTGGAGAGGGGGCTTGGAGGCTGATCATATATATATATATATATATATATATATATATATATATATATATATATATATATATATATATATATATATATATATATATATATGTGTGTGTGTGTGTGTATATTCATGGTCAGTCTCTAGGGCATTGTCCTGTTTGATAGGGAAATGTCACTGTCCCTTGCTCCTGTCATTAATGAGAGGCCTTTAAACCTTTAATATGCAATATATAATCATAGTTCTTATTTTATTTATCATGTGAATAATAAAAGGTTATGTTATAAATGTGTCTGGTATATTTAGTCTTATCATTGAAAATGGAAGCAAAGTCCATGTTTGAACAGAGACTGGATCGCAAATCTACAACTCACCCTTTTGTTAAGAGTGTATGTATTCGCCCCTTTGTTAAGTTTGTAAAATTGATAATTAACACTGAAATATTAGCCCACGGGGCCAACGTGCGTAGCGAACCGTGCTCCGCTTCCCAGAAAATACGAGCAGTGAGATAATGTTTAATCGCAAGCGAAGCGAGCATACAGCAAAATAAAAACTACTAGATCATTAGTTCAATTAATTTAGGAGGTATTTGTGGTACAATGAACACTGCTACGAACGACTCTATAGAAAATGGGATAGAAAAAGTCCGGTTACAAGGATAGTTTTGTGGTTAAGTGCTATTTTGAAGCTGTCGCCTTTTTTCCCACAGCTAATTGTGATAACTCAAACACTGACTACTAAGGAAAGTCATTGGAGACGTAGTCTTAATCTAAGCTAGTTACTACAGACCAACTCAGCCTAAAGGTTTGATAGTCACTCATGAATGTCAGAGGCAAGGGACAGTGACATTGCCCTATTAAGCAGGACAATGCCCTAGAGACTGACCATATGATCAGTGCCCAAGCCCTCTCTCCACCCAAGCTAGGACCACGGAGGGCCAGAAAATGGCTGCTGATGACTCAGCAGATAGACCTATAGGCTCCCCCAAACCCCCCATCCTTAGCTCACAAGGATGGTGAGGTTGCAGCGACCAAATAAACTAACGAGTTGAGCGGGACTCAAACCCCAGTCTGGGACATTACCACATCGGCCACCATAACCCTAAGGTAATAATACAGCTGTGTAAAGGGGGAGGGCTGTCGCAGAGGGCTAAGCCCCCCCCCCCCCCCAGTAGGTAAGGCTTCTAGTTTAGGTTAGCTGGTGCTCTTTTGTGTATTTTTGTTTTAAAATTTGACCATGTTGAGTTTGATAGAAAATGAACCTCAGAAGAAAACGGATCCGAGAGAGAATGGTGCTTGAGAGATAATTGTGGCAGTTAGTCTATAAGTGTTGTTTCATCCTCTTATTTTTGCATGAAAACTCATTTTTTTTTTAGTTTTCATGTTGTTTTGTTGGTTTCTGCTGTTATTATCTTCCGTAATTTGTTAGTTTTCATTTTATCTCTCCCAAAAACCCTAAACTGCTTGGGTTATATTGTGTGGTGGTAATCAGAAAATGATACTTTTGCGGAAGGTAGTAACAGAACACAATAAAACAAGAAAACTAGTGGGAAAAATTGTTTGTTCCGTAACCGAAATACAAACCACGCTATTTACAAAGGGGGGTTACCTTTTAGCGCAGCTGAAATGGCGAGCCATTAGAATTTAACGAGGGTGTATTACCCCCGCGCTAGTTAGCGGGGGGGTAGGGGAGTGGTAGCTAGCTACCCCTCCTCCCCCTCACACACAGGTGAATGCTCACTTTCACTTTTGGCTCGGACTGTGACAGACGTCTCTGTCTTGGTCCTCTCTTGGCAGCCATTGTTTGTTTTGTCTTTACTTAATCGCTTACTTTTCATTTACTCAATATATATGCAAACATGTTTTCATGTTTGTATATATATTTGAGTATAGAAATAAGTAAGTTTCCTTTTCAGATTTGTGTGTGTAGTGTACGATGTCTACGTGGGGTCCTCGGCAGTTAGGCCACCACGGCGTAATTTTATGGGCGGCGATCGAGTTTGACTTATGTCTTTCTCTCTCTCTCTCTCTTGAGGTCGTTCACCCTTTTACTACGTGTTACTACGCCCTTGTAGCTTCCTTTCCGTGTGGGGGGGGGTTGCTACGCCGTACGTTTGTCTCAATTAGTTATGAATCTAATTGTAGTTGTTTTTTGTTTTTCAGCTTGTCTAACGATTCCTTTCGGGGTTTTCGTTCTTTCTTTAGTGTTCATTCATTTTTAAATTACATAATTACATAATTATAATTGTTATAATTCTGTTTTGGTTACAGCTCTCCTTCCGTGAGTGTAAGTGGTTGTGAGGGCACGTGCCTGTTGTGTAATTCTTGTTTCCTTTCCCTCGGGATTCCTCTTCGGAGCCTTCCCGGGGGAATGAATGTGTACTAATATTATTTGTTTTATTTTTTTACAGTTACCGATCTAGTTCGTTTCTGTAATATGGCAACGGTGTGAGCTGTCTGGTTGAGTCCTGGGGATTCGGCTGTTGCTGCCTCCCCCCTTGTATTTTCGTCAGGGGCGTGTCTCCTTCTACTGGAAGTACTCCCGTGACGACGGACAGCTCTCCAGTTCATTTTAGAACTCTCAGGAGGCTTGCCTCCTTGGGCGGGTAACTTTCCTTCCGAGGGAAGTTTTTTTTTTTCCTGTCCAGGCTTGAGTTTTTCCCCTTTTGGGGGGTTCTTCTCTTGCCTTTTTTTTGCGCGACTATGCTCTTGGTGCTGAGCGGTCGCACCTGCAGTTTCGCTCAAGGGGCTGGGCAACTGCAGGAGCTCCTCTTCGGAGGATTGCTCCTTTTAGGTCACTGGCTGACCAGTCTCTTCTACGAAGTGTTTCTCTTTCGTTCGCGAGAGAGTACACTCATAGAGACTCCTCTTCGGAGGTTTCTTCTGTTGCTGTTGCTGTTGGCCTCCCTCGCCGTAAGGCCCACCGTCCGCCTCGTCGTAAGGGCCTCTCATCTCCCTATAGGGTGCTTAAGGCGCCTTTTTGGATCTCCGTTTGCAGCCTACAACTCCTTTTTCTCGATCTTCCGCCTTGGTGCAGATGGACAGCAGTCTGATCTCGTCTTCCGACGGGCAAACGGTCTTCCCGACGGACAACGGTCTTCCCGACGGACAGCGGTCTTCCGACGGACATCAGTCTCCCGGCGGACAACGATCCCTTCGGGGCAAAGGGTTGCCCCCACGGGGGTTCTTCCCTTGCGTGTCAGGGTTTCCCTGCGCGCCCTTCTGCTGTGTTCTCTCCTGCTCCTGCTCAGTGTTAGCGCACAGGCGCTCTTCTGCTCATCAGCGCTCTCCTGTTCGTCAGCGCTTTCAAGATGATCATCCCTGCTGTTCCTGTTGGTTCCTGTTACGGGCCCTGTGCGCCCACGTTCGCCCTCGCGATCTAGAACTTCGGTTCAGGTCGGGGTCAAGGACTCTTCTTCTATGCGCAGGCTTCCACGCGTAGCCTTCTGCTCGTCAGCGATCATCAGCTCGCCAGCGATCACCTGTCTCTCGGCGGTCTCCGGATCGCCCGCGTGTGTTACAGCCGGCACGCCAACGTTCTCCAACACTTCTGAAGGAATATGGTTCGCCAGCTACTAGCTCACCTGCGCATGCTGATCGCCATCGCGCGACCCTCAACTGCGGATGCTGATCGCCATCGCGCGACCCTCAACTGCGGATGCTGATCGCCATCGCGCGACCCTCAACTTCGGATGCTGATCGCCATCGCGCGACCCTCAACTGCGGATACTGATCGGCATCGCACGACCCTCAACTGCGGATGCTGATCGCCATCGCGCGACCCTCAACTGCGGATGCTGATCGCCATCGAGCGACCCTCAACTGCGGATGCTGATCGCCATCGCGCGACCGCACACCTGCGGATGCTGATCACCATCGCGCGACCCTGCGCATGCTGATCACCATCGCGCGACCCTCAACTGCGGATGCTGTTCGCCATCGCGCGATCGCCCACCTGCAGATGCTGCTCGCCATCGCGCGACCGCCCACCTGCGCATGCTGATCGCCATCGCGCGACCCGGCGCATGCTGATCACCATCGCGCGATCGCCCTCCTGCACATGCTGCTCGCGATCGCTCACCTTCGCATACTGCTCGCCAACGCACGATCGCTCACCTGCGCATGCTGCTCGACCATCGCGTCGGCATAACACAACGCGCCATCGCCAACCTGCGCGTTAGCGCTCACCACCGATCACTTGTTGATCCATATCGCCAGCGGTCTTCCTCGCCCACGCGGCAGCGCGTTTCCTCGCCATCGCGCTAACGCTTGCGTTCGCCGCCTCGGACTCGCTCTCATCCACCTGCCCACCCTCACGACCGCTCGCCTGCGCGCCCGCTCGACCGCTCGCCCGCGCGACCGCGCGACCGCTCGCCCGCGCGACCGCTCGCCCGCGCGACCGCTCGCCCGCGCGACCGCTCGCCCGCGCGACCGTTCGCCCGCGCGACCGCGCGACCGTTCGTCCGCGCGACCGTTCGCCTGCGCGACCGCTTGCCTGTGCGCCCCGCGCGACCATTCGCCTGCGCGCCCACACGCCCACGTGCCTGCACGTCTACGCTCATGCGCGTCCGCGCCCATGCTCTCCAATGTTCGCCCACGCGCGAACCAACGGTTTTTCCATCGCGCAGACGGATGGTGTTCCGTCGCGCGAACCTACAGTGTTTCTTCGCACAAACGTCGGCTTATTTCTTGCAGTATCCATTGCTCGTCTATGGGTTATCGCTCGCCGACCACCAGCTCTCGCCCTTCCTACCACGCTCGCCCTCCTTCTGCGCTCCTTCGCTCACCTTCGTTTGCGTTACCGCGCATGGGCGCTTCCACGTTCGCCCACGCGAAAATCTTTGAATTACCGTCGCGCGAGCTCCAGGGCGATTGCGACCACGATTCCCAATGGGGTTTTCGCAGCATGGCCAGCCTGGCGAGTTCTTCTGGAGCGTATTTCCAGAACACGGCCTCACCCCGTAAACGCAGAGCATGGCACTTGCAAGAATAGGAGAAACTTAAGGGAGATCTGAGCAACACTCCTCTTTTCTGAACCTGGGTTAGCCCTTCCCCGTCATTCCCTGGAAGGATTTTTGGCGGGGGGGCTTTTCGTTCGAGATTTCTCCATCGGACAAGGGGTGACTGCTTACCTCTTCCTCTGGGAGCTTACCAGGTTCTTTCCCTCCTCGGTTACGGCCCGAGGTTTGGTTCAAGGAAGCTACAGGAAGATCAGGGGTACTTTCCTCCTCTCGAGCTCAGGCACCTTGGCCTTTCGTCGTTAAGTATCTAACTTGCGGACAAGCTCGATGTTGTACCATCTGGACGCGCTGACTGAGGGCTTCCTTCGGGTGTCTCATCTGTGGAGGTCGACGACCTCAGACACCCTTCCATCCTTGAGAAGAGTTTGTTTGTGCCCAAGGACAGAGACTTAGACAGCTGCTATGCGGAGGAAATCAACTTCCGGTTTCACTCCTCCAAGGCGCTTTTTTCCAGACTCTGCAGGGCTCCAGCACCCTTTTCTTTCATCCACGTCGGCCTAAGTTATCGGCTACGACAACTGGGACAAGGTGTCCAATTGCAGTTTCCTCCTGTCAGGAACAGATGGCACGGGAGACTCCCCCGGGGAGGCATAGTCCTAAAAGGAGTTCACGAACTCTAGGATTGCAGGTTTTTCGCTGGGAGGATGCTTAAGGTTACTCATCCGAATGACAGCTTCCCGATGCCCATTCCCGCACAATCTCTGTGATTAGCCAAGGATATCGCGCCTGCCGTCTCTGTCAGCGAATTCAGTGTCTCTGAACCTCTATGCCATAGCGTCAGCAGAGTTGCCCGGTTGGGCAGAATGATCCATACCTTAGGCGAAGGTTTTCCTTAGGATCATCGACGGCTTCACCCCTGGCCCCCTCAGTCGATCCTTTCTTGTAAGGAAGGATCTGAGAGGGGATGTCCGTAGTCGACCTCTCAGCCCTGATCAAGTTTGTCGAACAAACTTCGGCCAGCGTAGACCAGCAGAATCGATCAGACTGGTAACGAGGCGACAGGACTCCTTAATCCCTGGATCGGAAGGACGGGTACTTTCAGTTTCCATTCCATCCATCTTCCAGGGTGCTCGTCGAATTCAGCCTAGACTGCAAGTATTCCTGCTTATGATGCAGTGTGGCTATCCCGCCGTGGCATAGCAGGTTTGTTTCCCCAGAGAACTCTCCCTGCCTTCCTCTTGGCCGCTCAGGTGCAGGCTTCCGCCTCCTCTGCTGTTTGGAGGGCTGGTCAACTCCGGTAGGCTCGGGTTCGACCTTCTTCAGCGCCGGGACATGCTTCCAGATGCTTACCATGAGTGTGGGCTCATGGTATTTTGCTTGGAGCCTTCTCTCCCTCTGCCTCAACATCTGGAGTATCTGGCCATGATATTGAGTCAACGGCCTTACCACGTTGGAAACCCCGCTTCTCGTCCGTCCAGGGAGGTTAAGCAACGTCGGTACTTGGATGGGTGACCACCTCGGGGCGCCAGATTCTGTTACCACATCCTCCGAGCCTTCCTTTCGGTTGACTGTGGCAAGACTGAGGAGAGTCGCAGTACCTGTTCTCAGTCAAGCAGAGCTTTCAGCCCTACCTTGGAACGTTTCCTAGTTCTCCTTTCCTCATTGACCTGTCTATAGTCCGAACGGTCGCCTCAGGATAAGTTCCATGTGGGGCGATCCAAGTTCCGGTGGCTTCAGGCAATGTTTAACCGGACTTCCTGGCCCCTATGGGACCAGCGGAATTATTAGACCTGCAATGGGTGTTGACCTATGGAGCCTCTTGATGGTAGTGGATATTCTCGTCCTTTCCCCACATTCTTGATGCGGTTCTCGGACTCGTCAAAGGAAAGGGGGGGGGGCATGTTCCGGTCCAGGCCTATGGTCAAGACCTGAAGGATACCTCTCCATCATTCAGGCAGGCTTAGGGGCCTTAGTCTGGCCCCTCTACAGATCCTACAGCTCCTGCCGAGTCGCCCCGTGCGCGTCGACTTCATGATTCTGGCGTATTCTAACCAGCAGGGGACGCATTTTCACACCTTCACATCTTGCAGTAGAGATACCGGGATGATTGAGATTCTCTATAATACCACCATCGGCTCTCTCATTCCAGGCAGGGGAATGTTCTCTCAGACTATCCGAGCAGAGCCTCGTAGAGAGAGTGTACCTGGGGGTCTTTGACCTTGGGTAACCAGCAAGTACTGGTCTGGGGGACCTGATCGCGACAGCTTGGAACCTCAAGCTTCCGCTATTCTTCCCCCCAGTCTCAGACCCCGAGACTCTGGCAAGATGCATTCCGGTGATGGTGGGACAACTTCGACACCTGCGTCTTCCCTCCTTTTTGTCTGTGGACAATGGGTCTCAACAAGACCAGGTTGTCTGTCAACCTTTCAATGGGAGAGCTCCACTGGGACTATGCGCAGAACGGTTTCTGGACCCTCTGCTTCCCCTGACGGAACTCCCGGGAGAGCTTCTCCCACGGCGCAGACTACTCAAGCAACCACACTGCGACATCTCTCCCGAACCGGGGCGTCGCTTCGGCTTCATGCCTGGAGACACTACGCCTCCTCCTCAAGAAGAGACAACCCGCTACAGTCGCGGTACGGAGGTCGCGTCATCTGCGATAGTCATCCACAGGGGTCTCCCAGGCAAAGTGAAGAGTCTAAGGTGGTTGGTGCCGTGGGAGATATACCTCTTCCCTTGAGGCCTCTTCTCCAGCAATAACGGTCTTATTGCCTTTCGGCAGGAGGAAACTCCTTTCCGCTCTCGGCAATGAAGCCTGTCGCTCAGCCTTTCCCTGACCTTCAGGCTTAAAGGAATAACTTTTTCCTGCCCGCTGGATCTATCCTCACTCATGCAAAGCTACGATCGTCCCTGCCCTAGTCGGAGGAAGACCTCCAACTTGGAGCATGGCTCGGACTTTTAGTCCTTTAAGAGATCTTCTCAAGACCCTTTACGACAGGCCTCGGATTGTATTCCGCCTTGGGTCTCCTGCTCACTCTGGCCACGGCCAGTGTGTAAGCAATCTTCTTGGTCTCTTACGACTCCCCCCTTTCTAAGGAAGAGGGGAAGGCAACATTCAGGCTCGCTCCTGAGTTGTTGGCTAGACTCAGAATCTGGGGGTCCCGGCCCTTCGGTCCGATTCATCCAAGATTTCGAGTCTCCATTCTGTATCTGATGTCCCAAGACCTTCTCTTTCTTGCCAGTAAAGGAATCGAGAGGTTAGCGCTGGGAACAGCTGCAGTTTGTCCTCAGTTGCAGCCGATTTGGGAGCACAAGGAGGACATGGGGGAGAGTCACCAGTATACCTCTTCAGCCCGGACTCAAGGACATTCATCTCGACCTGTCTCCAGACCCTCCCCCGTCACGTCGCCCTACAGCACGATGTTGGATACATCGCAACGTCCCTCGCCTTCGAGTAATGCTACTCTGTGACGCAGGTGGTACAAGCTGGAGTCTGGAAGCGTCTAATGACCTTCGCAGCCCGCTTCCTGCAGGGCGTGACCCACAGGAGTCTCGATACGTTTTCTATCGCTCTGTGGTGGCTACACAACAGCTGGTCTAACCTCAGGCTCCTTTTTGGACAGATAGCAGAAGGTTGAGGGCATTGTTATCAGGTTTTAGTCTGCATGAACGAAAGAAGTATGTCTGGCCCTTACTTCTTTCTTCATCATCCCCTCTACGGGGAAGCAGCATCCTGGTCTCTGCATAGCTGACCTCGAACCTCTGCAGGTAAACCATGCTTCCTTGTGTTCCGAGTATTGAGTCAATACTGTCTCGTCCCCCATACCCTGACGAGGTGGTATTGGGAACGTCCTAACCCAGAGTTCCTTCTGGAACTCCAGGTCAACTGCCTAGGACGGGTCACACTTCTTCCTTCACACACAAGCTTACGTAGGCCACATGGTTCCTTGCGGAGCAAGGAACTTGTGAGGTGCAGGGACTCCTTTTCTCGAGTGCGACTCACTCGGATTCTGAGTCCCCGGGTAAAGCCAAAGCCAGTATGGCTGGGGACTTTCCACCCTACCTAAGGGGTAAGTCACCCTTTGTAAATACCGTGGTTTGTATTTCGGTTACGGAACAAATGACAAATTCGAAGATAATTTGTATTTTTCCTAACCATACAAACCTTAGCTATTTACACATATTTGCCCACCAGCCCTGTCCCCCAAGACAAGTCCTACCTCTAAGTGAAAATGAGCATTCACCTGTGTGTGAGGGGGAGGAGGGGTAGCTAGCTACCACTCCCCTACCCCCCCCGCTAACTAGCGCGGGGGTAATACACCCTCGTTGAATTCTAATGGCTCGCCATTTCAGCTGCGCTAAAAGGTAACCCCCCTTTGTAAATAGCTAAGGTTTGTATGGTTAGGAAAAATACAAATTATCTTCGAATTTGTCATTTTTCATACAAAAATGGCTGGACAGGACTCTATAACAAAATTTTAACAAACCGTTTTTCCATTAATTTTATTTTTGTTTCACTGTGCAGGTCATTCAATGATAGCAATTATCAATAACTCTGGCTAAAAATTGTACTAGACCTAACTTACTGGAATAGACCAAGTGATAAAAAAACATTGATCTACTTTATACGCTAGCACTTAAAATAGTACTAGATTTAAACCCTTCTAGTATTTATTGAGCTTTGGGCTAATCAAGAACAAAGGTATAACATAGAATTCTCTTTCAGGAACCGAGGGGAAATTTATCTTTTGTAGACAAGTATTCAGTACAGTAGAGTGACCAAGGACAAGGTTGCCTTATTCGCCAGTTGTCCAACCATATTGTGTGTCATTTTCCAACGTCCTTCCGATTATATACCCCCATTGTAAATACATATGTAACTTCCCTGGTAGTTACATATATATAGCAGGATTAAGCTATATATATGTAACTACCAGGTAAGTATATTTAAAAATTTATTTGTTCCGTAACCGAAATACAAACCACGCTATTTTCAATATTAAACTTACCCGATAATCATGTAGCTGTCAACTCCGTTGCCCGACAGAAATCTAAGGAGGGATACGCCAGCTATCACAATACTAGAAGGGGGTGTACTAACAGCGCCACCTGTGGCCAGGTACTCAAGTACTTCTTGTTGACACCTCCTCAATTATTCCTCTGTCGTGCCTCCGGCTAGACGTTCTGGGATACGCTCATGGTCTTCGAGTTTATTCTCGCTTATTTGGTGATGTATTCTCTTTGATTTACGGCTGTCGCATTACTGGAAACCTTCTGATATTAGCTAGATAGCTTTTATTTAATTCAGTTTAACGGTTAACGAATTTTTGCTTGTTTTTTGGATCTCCCTTTGACTTCTCTTGAAAACAAAATGTCTGACATTTCGCAAGCCCCCTCCCATAGACGTTGTAGGTCTTGCAATAGACGTATTCCGAAGGTCTCGGTAGATCCTCACACCGCTTGTTCTGACTGTAGGGACAGACCCTGTCAGTTAGAAAATCGATGTGAGGAATGCGCCGGTCTTTCGGAATTGGATTTTGTCCGACTTTTAAAGTATTCTTCTAAGTTAGAGAGAATTAGAGCTAGGAGGAGTTCTTCTCACTCTTCTTTATTTTCCTCATCTCATGATCCTCTTCCTGATCCTACCCCTGTAGTGGCTACCCCCGAACCTACTGTGTGCCCTCCGCCTGATATGTCAGTGGTTTTACGTGCTATTCAGGCTTTAGGCGATAAGGTAGAGTCAGTGGTAAGTGACCATAAGTCTCTGATGGCCGAAGTGAAAGAGTTGAAGGCCAAGAGTGCAGTGGGTGAAGTTAGTGCCAGTGCTGTGACGAGTGCTAGTGTCGGTGCAGTGCCTTGTACTAGTGTTAGTGCCAGTGTGGTGCGTGGGGATTTTTCTGTGCGAGCCAGTCGTTCTCCCAGTCCGGGACCTCTTGCAAGCTCCCAAGCCCAGGGGAGAAGCAATGTCGAAGGGCATAAGGGTTCGGCAGGCCTTGTTAGGCGCACAGAATCATCCTCAGTGGTTGCGGGCGTGTCTACCACAGACCGTCACTCCCACTTGCAGACGATTGAGCCCGTCTTCCGCTCGTCCGCTGATCTTCCCTCGGGGAAGAAACGTTGGTCTCAGGTCTCTAGACCGCTTAAACGCAGAGTCCAACCCTCGAGTGCTCAGCCAGGTTGCAGTCGTTGGCTCAGCTCTGACTCGCCTCAGTCTTCTAGCGATTGTACTCCGCCCAAGAGGAGTAAGGTACAACAGAGCTGCACCGGTGGTGCAACCACTGTTATGGCTTTGCCTCAGTCTGCTACTGTCTCTGCTGATCCCAAGTGGTCTATGCTTCAGTCCATGCAAGCACAGCTTTCGGACCTGATGCGGGAGTGTCGTGCTGAGAGTGCTGCACCTCCTGCACCGGTGGTGCACCAACCTCCTGCACCCGTTCAGCCTGTGCTGCACCCGCCTGCACCGGTGGTGCACCTACCTCCTGCACCGGTTCAGCCTGTGCTGCACCCGCCTGCACCGGTGGTGCACCAACCTCCTGCACCCGTTCAGCCTTTGCTGCACCCGCCTGCACCGGTGGTGCACCAACCTCCTGCACCGGTTCAGCCTGTGCTGCACCCGCCTGCACTCGCTGCACCCAGTCGCAGCTCCATCTGCCAGGCGTACGATGTTGAACCAGTTTCTGTGTTCACTGTTCCCGGTGTTGTTCAGCATCAGCCTTCTTTAAGGCAACCTTCAGTTTGGGATCAGGAGGATTACTCCACTCTTCCTCCTCCTCCCCTGGCTGCTCCACCGGCGGTGCAACTCTCGGTGGAGGTACAACAACCTCTTCCACCTGTGAGTCAGTCTGCTCAGCTGCTGCACCGAGCTCTACCCGTGCATCCTGATCCTGCTCCTCAGACATCTCTGCTTGCGGGAACTTTACCTTGTTCTGCACAGCCTCGATCTATTCACGCTCCACTTATACCACAGGAACAGGAACTTGCTGCACCTCCTCCTTCCACCTCTGTTGTTGTTCCTGCTCGTTCTGACTCTGCGGTTCAGCATTCGTTTCCGATCCCGTCGCCTCATTCTGGGGTTGAGATTTCGGATGATGAGGAAGCACACCTTGATCCCTCTTCGGACGTGGACGAATCCAGACCCTCTCCACAGTCTCTTGATTTTCGCAAGGTCTTGGCTCTTCTCAGGGAGGTTTATCCAGACCATTTTGTCTCAGCTATACCCCGCTCTCCACCATCTGAGTTTTCGCTGGGAGTGCAACAAGCTCAGTCTTCCTATACCAAGCTTGTCCTAGCTAGATCTTCCAAGAGGGCTTTTAGGATCTTAGGGGAATGGCTGCAGTCTAAGCAACTTCTTGGCAAGACTTCCTTCTTGTTCCCTCCAACGAAGCTCACTTCGAAAGCGAGCGTTTGGTATGCCACAGGGGAAGCACCAGGCTTGGGAATACCTGCCTCTGCCCAGGCTGACTTCTCAAGTCTGGTAGACTCGCCTCGAAGATCTGCTATGAGACGCTCAAAAGTGTGTTGGACCTTCTCGGACTTGGATCACTTGCTTAAAGGAGTGTTTAGAGCTTTTGAAATGTTTAATTTTCTCGACTGGTGCCTGGGGGCCCTTAGCAAGAAAACCTCCCATACGGACAAAGATTCTGCCATGCTGTTAATGTCCTGTATGGATAAGGCCATCAGAGATGGATCGGGCGAGCTAGCGTCCTTGTTTGTATCAGGGGTTTTGAAGAAAAGGGAACAGCTGTGTTCTTTCCTTTCCGCCAGCATTACCCCTTGCCAACGTTCACAACTTCTGTTTGCTCCTCTTTCGAAGTTTATTTTTCCCGAAGAGCTCATTAAAGATTTGTCGGCTGCTTTGATACAGAAGGACACGCACGATCTTGTAGCTTCTTCGGCTCGTAAGTCTAAGGCTCCCACCTCAGCCCCTAAGACTTACCGCTCCCCAGTGGCTGATACCCCTGCGACTAGATTCATACCGCCCTTTCGTGGTAGAGCCCCCAGCCGAGGAAGCTCCCGTCCAGACTCTTACAGAGGCAAGTCCAGGAAAGGATCCAAGCCATCCAAAGGAAAACACTGACTCTCCGATTCTCCAGACGACAGTAGGAGCCAGACTCAAGACCTTCTGGCGAGCTTGGGAGATGAGAGGTGCAGACGCACAGTCTGTCAGTTGGCTGAGGTTCGGTTACAGGATTCCATTCTTCCTTCAACCACCTCTGACCACTTCGCCCATCAACCTCTCTCCCAACTACAAAGAGGAGGACAAGAGGCTAGCTTTGCACCAGGAGGTGTCGCTTCTTGTGCAGAAGAAGGCTGTGGTTATAGTCCGGGACCATCAATCCCCGGGCTTCTACAACCGCCTCTTTCTTGTGGCCAAGAAGACAGGAGGTTGGAGACCTGTGCTGGACGTCAGCGCTCTCAACGAGTATGTCACCAAGCTGACGTTCACGATGGAGACAACCAAGTCGGTCTTGGCAGCGGTCAGACAGGAGGACTGGATGGTCTCATTGGACTTGAAAGATGCTTATTTTCACGTTCCGATTCATCCAGACTCCCAACCTTTCCTAAGATTCGTTTTCGGAAAGGTCGTCTACCAATTCCAAGCCCTGTGTTTTGGCCTAAGCACAGCTCCTATGGTCTTTACCCTTCTGATGAGGAATGTAGCCAAATTCCTTCACTTGTCAAACATCAGAGCCTCCCTCTACCTAGACGACTGGCTGTTGAGAGCCTCCTCGAGTCGTCGTTGTCTGGAGAATCTTCATTGGACTTTAGACCTTATCAGAGACCTGGGTCTATTAGTCAATTTGGAAAAATCTCAACTCATTCCCTCACAATCCATCGTGTATCTGGGAATGGAAATTCAGAGTCAGAGTTTTCGGGCTTTTCCATCGGCCCCCAGGATAAGCCAAGCCCTAGAGTGCATCATGAGCATGCTGAAGAGGAACAGTTGCTCAGTGAGACAGTGGATGAGTCTCACAGGGACTCTCTCATCCCTAGCCCTGTTTGTCGAGCTGGGCAGACTCCACCTCCGCCCTCTTCAATTCCACCTTGCAGCTCATTGGGACAAGAGTTCTACCCTGGAAGCAATCTCTATCCCTATCAACCAAGAGATGAAGACCACTCTCCTGTGGTGGAAGCACAACCTCCTTCTCAGAGAGGGTCTATCCTTGGCCATTCAGACCCCCAATCTTCATCTCTTCTCAGATGCATCGGACTCGGGCTGGGGTGCAACCTTGGACGGAAAGGAATGCTCCGGAATGTGGAACGAGGAACAACGTTCTCTCCACATCAACTGCAAGGAACTGCTGGCAGTTCATCTAGCCCTGTTGAACTTCAAGTCCCTCCTGCTAGGCAAAGTGGTGGAGGTGAACTCGGACAACACCACAGCCTTGGCTTACATCTCCAAGCAAGGGGGGACCCATTCGAGGAGCCTTTACGAGATCGCAAGGGACCTCCTCATTTGGTCAAGAAGTCTAAACCTCTCTCTACTCACGAGGTTCATCCAGGGCAATATGAACGTGTCAGCAGATCGTCTGAGCAGAAGGAATCAGGTCATTCCCACGGAATGGACCCTCCACAAGAGTGTGTGCAACAAACTTTGGACCTTGTGGGGTCAACCTACCATAGATCTGTTTGCCACCTCCATGACCAAGAGACTTCCTCTGTTTTGTTCTCCTGTTCCAGACCCTGCAGCAGTTCATGTGGATGCCTTTCTACTGAACTGGTCCCATCTCGACCTGTACGCATTCCCTCCGTTCAAGATAATCAACAAGGTTCTGCAGAAATTCGTCTCGCACGAAGGGACACGGCTGACGCTGGTTGCTCCCCTTTGGCCTGCAAGAGAATGGTTCACAGAGGTACTACAATGGCTAGTAGACTTCCCCAGGACTCTACCTCTAAGAGTGGACCTTCTACGTCAACCTCACGTAGACAGGTTACATCCAAACCTCCACGCTCTTCAACTGACTGCCTTCAGACTGTCGAAAGATTCGCTAGAGCTCGAGGCTTTTCGAAGGAGGCAGCCAGGGCTATTGCCAGAGCAAGAAGGGTTTCCACTCGTAGGGTCTACCAGTCTAAGTGGGAGGTCTTCCGAAGCTGGTGTAGAGCCAATTCAATATCCTCTACCAATACCTCTGTGACCCAAATAGCTGACTTCCTGCTTCATCTTAGGAATGAGAGATCCCTTTCAGCTCCTACGATTAAGGGATATAGGAGTATGTTGGCCTCAGTTCTCCGCCATAGAGGTTTGGACCTGTCTTCCAACAAGGACCTTCAAGACATTCTTAAGTCTTTTGAGACGTCTAAAGATCGTCGTCTTTCCACTCCAGGCTGGAATTTAGACGTAGTCTTAAGGTTCCTTATGACATCTAGGTTCGAACCTCTCCAGTCAGCTTCATTCAAGGACCTTACCCTCAAGACTCTTTTTCTCGTTTGCCTGGCAACAGCTAAGAGAGTCAGTGAGGTTCATGCCTTCAGCAAGAACATTGGTTTCACGACCGAGTCTGCTACATGTTCTTTCCAGCTTGGATTCCTAGCAAAGAACGAACTTCCTTCACGTCCTTGGCCTAGATCGTTCGAGATACCTAGCCTTTCCAACATGGTAGGTAACGAACTTGAGAGAGTTCTTTGCCCTGTCAGAGCTCTCAAATATTATCTCAAGAGGTCTAAACCTCTCCGAGGACAGTCAGAAGCCTTATGGTGTGCCATCAGGAAACCCTCGAGACCCATGTCCAAGAATGGGCTTTCGTATTATATAAGGCTTCTGATTAGAGAAGCACATTCTCACTTAAAGGAGGAAGACCTTGCATTGCTGAATGTAAGGACCCACGAAGTAAGAGCCGTAGCTACTTCGATGGCCTTTAATAAAAACCGTTCTCTGCAGAGTGTAATGGATGCAACCTATTGGAGGAGCAAGTCAGTGTTTGCATCTTTTTATCTGAAAGATGTCCAGTCTCTTTACGAGAACTGCTACACCCTGGGACCATTCGTAGCAGCGAGTGCAGTAGTAGGTGAGGGCTCAGCCACTACATTCCCTTAATCCCATAACCTTTTTAACTTTTCTCTTGAATTCTTTTTTGTTGTTTTTATGGTTGTTACGGTAGGCTAAGAAGCCTTCCGCATCCTTTTGATTTGGCGGGTGGTCAATTCATTCTTGAGAAGCGCCTAGGTTAAAGGTTGTGTAGAGGTCCTTTAGTAGGGGTTGCAACCCTATATACTTTAGCACCTTGGGTTGATTCAGCCTCCAAGAGGAACGCTGCGCTCAGTAAGGAAGACGAACTTAAAAAAGAGGCAGAGTAACGGTTCAATTCGACTTCCTTACCAGGTACTTATTATTTCATTTGTTATTAGAGATAACTGTTATATGAAATTTGGGGATACTTGGCTATCCTTTAATCTTGTTCACTGGTTTTCACCCACCCCCCTGGGTGCGAATCAGCTACATGATTATCGGGTAAGTTTAATATTGAAAAATGTTATTTTCATTAGTAAAATAAATTTTTGAATATACTTACCCGATAATCATGATTTAATTGACCCTCCCTTCCTCCCCATAAAGAACCAGTGGGATCGAGGAATAATTGAGGAGGTGTCAACAAGAAGTACTTGAGTACCTGGCCACAGGTGGCGCTGTTAGTACACCCCCTTCTAGTATTGTGATAGCTGGCGTATCCCTCCTTAGATTTCTGTCGGGCAACGGAGTTGACAGCTACATGATTATCGGGTAAGTATATTCAAAAATTTATTTTACTAATGAAAATAACATTTTACATTGGGTTTACTTTCGGTGTAGCTGAAATGACGAGCCAATAGTTTTTAACGAGGGTTAACTACCCCCGCGCTAGTTAGCGGGGGTAGGGGAATGGGTAGCTTGCTACCCCTCCCCCCCCCACACACCGGTGATTTGCTTCACTTCACTTTTGGCTCCGGCGATGAACAGACGTGTCTGTCCATCGTTCTCGTTGACAGCCTTAATCTTTTTTTGCTTTTCCATTCAGTTTGTGTGTGTGTGTTTGAAGTTGGCCTCACCCTTGGTTGTTCACCATGCGCAAGTGCCCTGGTATTGCCGGTCGCCCTTGCGGTACTTTCATGTCTGCGGTGGACACGGATCCTCACACCCTTTGCCCGCAGTGTCGAGGCCGACGGTGTGACAGAGAGAATACTTGTAGTGAGTGCAGGGAGTGGTCTGCCTCCCAGTGGGAGAGGTTTGGCCGCCGGCGTAAGAAGAAGTCCAAGAGAGACCGTTCTCCTTCTGGGGTTGCCTTGAAGGAGGAAGGCTCTCGGGACTCTTCTTCCGCCGCCCAAACCTCCTCCGAAGCTCCCCCTCGTTCGGCTCCTAAGGAGAGACCGCCGAGTGGGAGCGCAGGCCCTAGTTCTTGTAAAGAAGGCGTCTGGAGGCTGGAGACCTGTCATCGACCTCTCGGCTCTGAACAAGTTTGTCAAGCAAACTCGGTTCAGCATGGAGACAGCGGACACGGTCAGACTTGCGGTGAGACCTCTAGACTTCTTGTGCACACTGGATCTAAAGGACGCGTACTTCCAGATCCCAATCCATCCGTCTTCCAGGAAGTACTTGAGATTCAGCCTAGACGGCAAGACCTACCAGTTCAAGGTGCTGTGCTTCGGTCTCTCCACAGCACCTCATGTGTTCACCAGAGTGTTCACCCTGATTTCATCTTGGGCGCACAGGAACGGCATCCGTCTCCTTCGTTATCTGGACGACTGGCTGATCCTAGCAGACTCGGAGTCGACCCTTCTTCGACACCGAGACAGGCTTCTGGGACTTGGCCAGGATCTGAGGATCGTGGTAAATCTCGAGAAGTCCTCTCTGCAGCCGTCCCAACGACTGGTTTATCTAGGCATGTTGTTAGACACCAATCTCCACAAAGCCTTTCCATCAGACGACAGGATAGCAAGGCTGAGGAGGGTGGCGGAACCCTTCCTCAGGCGAGAAGAGCTTCCCGCCCAATCATGGTTGCGTCTCTTAGGTCACCCGTCCTCCCTGGCTCGTCTGGTTCCAAACGGCCGCCTCAGGATGAGATCCCTGCAGTGGCGGCTCAAGTCCCAGTGGAATCAAGGATCCGATTCCCCGGACGTACAGGTCCCAATAGGATCTTTGGAACGGGCGGACCTGAGGTGGTAGCTGGTCGACAAAAACCTGCGAAAGGGAGTGGATCTTCTCGTCCTCCCCCGGAATTGACACTGTTTTTGGACGCGTCAAAAGAAGGGTGGGGGGCGCACATTCTTAACCAGAGGACCTCAGGCCTTTGGTCAGAATCAGAAAAGTACCTGCACATCAACCTGCTAGAGATGAAGGCCATCTTTCTGGCTCTTCAGCAGTTCCAACGGACCCTGGCGGGTCACTCCGTGGTGGTGATGAGCGACAACACCACGGTAGTGGCTTATATCAACAAGCAGGGAGGTACTTTTTCGCAGCAGCTATCCCATCTTGCAATAGAGATTCTGAGGTGGACCGAAGTCCACTCGATAACACTATCAGCTCGCTTCATTCCTGGCAAGAGGAATGTGCTCGCCAACAGTCTGAGCAGGGCTTCGCAGATAGTGAGTACCGAGTGGTCTTTGGATCCTCAGATAGCCAACAAAGTCCTGACTTTGTGGGGTTCCCCGACCGTGGATCTGTTCGCGACAGCTTTGAATTTCAAGCTGCCCCTGTACTGCTCCCCAGTTCCGGACCCCAAGGCACTCTGGCAAGATGCTTTCCAACAACGTTGGGACAACATTGACGTGTACGCCTTCCCACCGTTCTGTCTGATGAGAAGGGTGCTCAACAGGACCAGACTATCGGTCAACTGTTCGATGACTGATAGCTCCGCTATGGCATCACGTGGAATGGTTCCCGGACCTTCTGCAGCTCTCGACGGAGCTCCCGAGAGAACTTCCCCCACGACACGAGCTACTCAGACAACCACACTCCAACATCCTTCCCAAGGCCGTGGCCTCGCTTCGGCTTCACGCTTGGAGACTGTCCAGCGTCTCCTCACGGAGAGAGGCTTTTCGCAACAGGTTGCGGAGAGAATGTCTCGGCACCTGCGAAAGTCCTCTGAGGGAGTCTATCAGGCGAAGTGGAGAGTCTTCTGTGGTTGGTGTCGTGGGAGGGGTATCTCTCCACTCGATGCCACTATTCCAGCAATAGCGGAGTTCCTCGTGTATCTGCGGGAGGAAATGCGCCTTTCGGTCTCAGCGGTGAAAGGCTATCGCTCAGCCTTAAGCTTGGCTTTTAGGCTGAAAAGTGTGGACATTTCTTCCTCGCTGGAACTCTCTCTACTCATACGTAGCTATGAGCTTACCTGCCCTCAGTTGGAAGTGAGACCTCCTCCTTGGAACGTGGTTCGGGTTCTCAGGGCTCTTAAGAGACCTCCCTTCGAACCATTACTCCAGGCCTCTGATCGCCACCTGTCTTGGAAGACGGATTTCCTGCTCGCTTTGGCCTCGGCCAAGCGAGTTAGTGAACTTCATGGTCTCTCGTACGACATTGCCCATTCAAGGGGATGGGGGGAGGTAACGTTCAGCTTCGTCCCTGAGTTTGTTGCCAAGACTCAGAATCCTGGAGTGCCGGACCCACGATTCGACTCTTTCAGGATCGCAAGTCTCCGTTCTGTAACAAGCGACCTAGACCAGCTGCTACTATGTCCAGTGAGGAGTCTGAGGTATTACTTGAAGAGAACAGCTGCAGTCCGTCCTCAAGTGCGAGCATTGTTTGGTAGCACAGGCAGGACGAAGAGGAGGGTCACCAAGAATACCATCTCGGCTTGGATTCGAAGGGTCATCTATCACGCCTTGAATCCAGACCCTCCCCCGTCACGTCGCCCTAGGGCACACGACGTCAGGGGCGTTGCTACGTCCCTGGCCTTCAAGAGAAACTTCTCTGTGACGCAGGTGCTTCAAGCTGGGGTCTGGAAGCGTCAGACGACCTTCACAGCCCACTACAGTACCTGCAGGACGTGACCCACAGGAGCCTCGATACGTTTTCTATCGGCCCTGTGGTGGCTGCACAACAGCTGGTCTAACCTCAGGGTCCTTTATGGACAAGTAGCAGTAGGTTGAGGGCGTTGTTACCCGGTTTTAGTCTGCGTGAATGAAAGAGTATGTCTGACCCTTACTTCTTTCTTCATTCTCCCCTCTCTTGGGGAAGCAGCATCCTGGTCTTCACATAGCTGACCTCAACCTCTGCAGGTAACCCATGCTTCCTTGTGCTCCTAGTATTAAGTTTAATACTGTCGCATCCTCCATACCCTGACGAGGTGGTATTGGGAACGTCCTATCCTGGATTCCTATCTAAAGGTCTCAAGGTCAACTCCATAGGGCGAGTCACGCTCTTTCCTCCACACACAACTTATGTAGGCCACTCGTTCCTGGCGAAGCAAGGAACTTGTGAGGTGCAGGGGCTCCTTTTCTCGAGTGCTACTCACTGGGAGGCAGAGTCCCCGGGAAAAGCCAAAGTCAGTAAGGCTGGGGACTTTCCACCCTTCCTAAGGGGTAAATCACCCAATGTAAATAGCGTGGTTTTTATTTCGGTTACGGAACAAATGACAAATTCGGAGATAATTTGTATTTTCCTAACCATACAAACCTTAGCTATTTACACATATTTGCCCGCCAACCCTGGCCCCCAAGTCAAGTGCTACCTCTAAGTGAAGTGAAGCAAATCACCGGTGTGTGGGGGGGAGGGGTAGCAAGCTACCCCTTCCCCTACCCCCGCTAACTAGCGGGGGGGTAGTCAACCCTCGTTAAAAACTATTGGCTCGTCATTTCAGCTACGCCGAAAGTAAACCCCATGTAAATAGCTAAGGTTTGTATGGTTAGGAAAAATACAAATTATCTCCGAATTTCTCATTTTAGAATAAAAATACCATTTTTAAATATGTAACTTCCCTGGTAGTTACATAAATATACCTTAATCCCGCTCTATATATGTAACTACCATTTAATTATATTTAAAAATTTATTTTAAAATAAAAATACCATTTTTGGCTTGTCACATTATCTGTACCTTGTCCAAAAATCCTGCTTGTGTAAGGATCTTTGTAAAAGTCTGTTATGTTTTCATGATATTATGTAAAGTGCTGTAGCTAGATTTATTCCTATTCACTTGATAAAAACATTTTCTAAAAGAAATCCCTATAATTTCAGAAGTGAGACTCATTTCAAATGATTTCACTTCCTTTATAAATGTCAAGAATCTTCCAAATTTAACACATGATTTTTCCTACATTTAATTTTTAAACATCTGACTTAGCCGGTGGATATATATATAGCTTAAGTCCCTAACGTCACGGCAGAAATTCAAAACTCGCGACAATCGCAGATTAGGTAGCTAGGTGTACTACTAGCGCCACCACTCGCCAGGTAACTGTAACCATTCCATGAATCCTCAGATCTTCCCTGCCGCCATTACTGGCGACAACATTGGAATATTCACTCTTTATAACCTGGATTTTTTCAGTATCTTTGGTGATGTACTCTTATTGGTTATTGGTTTTCGCTTGATTGAATTTTGCTTACGGATTCTCTTGAACCTTTTTTGATTTACTTTGACCATTGCTTGTTTTGACCTCTCTCTTAAATTTTTCCAAAATGGCTGACCCTTCCCCATCTTATAGAAAGTGTGTAAAAGGCTGTAAAACCCACCTTCCTAAAGCCTCTATTGATCCCCACTCCATTTGTACTAAATGTAGAGGTAACGTTTGTCAGTTAAGGGATCGATGGATCGATGTGATGAATGCATTTTGTTGTCTGAGAGTGAGTGGCTGGATTTCGACCGCTACTCTCATAAGTTAGAGAGAGATAGAGTTAGACGTAGTTCTTCTCGCTCTAGAGAATTATCCTCTTCCTGTGTCGCTGAACCTAATCCTTCCCTTGTAGTTGTAGATCCTGATCCCCCTACTGTTACCGCTGAGCCTACACTTAAGTACATGATAATCACTATTCAAACCCTTGGTGTTAGGGTTGAGTCACTTGCTACGGACAGGAATCAACTTATGTCCGATGTTAATCAACTTAAAAGTGCCAGTATTAGTGCCAAAAGTGCGGTTAATGTGTTCAGTGCTGTGGAGGGTGCGTCTGCTTGAACCTGTCGTTCGCCTATCCTTAGACCTCTTCCAAGCTCCCCAACCCCTGGGAGAAGGAATGTTGAACGGCGAAAGGGAACGAGAGGTGTAGTCGCTCGAGCAGACATCCCCTCGAGCGTTCCTGTTGACATTTCACGGGACGCTCGCCCTCACCATGGGAAAGGTGAGGTTAAGTTTACCTCATCTTTGGATGATACAGTGGTCAACAAGCAGTCGAATCGTGACTGGCGTCAAGTGTCTAAACCTCTCAAGAGGAAAATGATTGCAGTAGATCAGCGTCGCGTTTTATCGCCTCAACCGCCTGGCTGTAGTCATTGGAGCAGTCCAGAGCGTTTTCCTTCTTCTGAAGAAGGTTCTCCTGCTAAACGTCCTGCTAGAACGTCTGGCCCTGACAAGCGTCCAGCCCAGCCTATTGCTGCACAAGTTCCTAAATCTGTTATTCCTTCAGTTCATGCTCCGCCGCTACCGTCTGACTGGTTGTCATCCTCTGGGCGATCTACACGTGACGCGAGCGATGAAGAAGGCGATTTTGTTGCTGACGTTTCCGCTCCAACTTTACCGCAAGTTGATCCTAAGTTGAGTTTGCTACAGGACATGCAGCTTAAGCTGTCCTCGTTTATGCATTCGTATCACTCTGCTGATAAGGAAGTAACTCACCAAGTTCCCGAACATCAGGAAACTTCGCTACGTGGACGTCGTTACTCTGATGAGCTTGACCTCAAATGTCAAGCTTCCAGGCTTGAAGCTGAGCTTCAAGCGAACGAAGAAGCTTGTGAAAGCGTTCGTCATGCAGCTAAACGTGACGCCGATCGACAAGTTAAGCGTGACGCCGATTGACAAGTTAAGCGTGACGCCGAGCGTCAAGTTAAGCGTGACGCCGAACGTCAAGTTAAGCGTGACGCCGAACGTCAAGTTAAGCGTGATGCCGAACGTCAAGTTAAGCGTGACGCCGAACGTCAAGTTAAGCGTGACGCCGAACGTCAAGTTAAGCGTGACGCCGAACATCAAGTTAAATGTGACGTCAAACGTCAATCACGTGACACCGCACGTCAGTCACGTGACGCCGCACGTCAAGCTAGACGTGACGCCGAACGTCAAGTTGATCATGACGCCAAGCGTCAAGTTGATGCCGAATGTCAACCGGTCAAACGTGACGCCAAGCGTCAAGATTGCGCAGTCAAAAGTCAGGCACGCATAGACATCTCTACTTCAGCTGGAGTCTTGTCGGAGGAAGAGGTTGATGACCCTCTTTCCTCGGCTGACATTTTGGAAGACTTCTCGGAGAGAGAAGAGCCTAAGACCACACAGCATTCTTTGGATCTTAAGAAAATAATGAAAGTGTTTATGGAAGTGTTTCCTAATCACTTTGTTCCTGTTGCTCCACGCTCCCCCCCTTCGGAGTTTACCTTGGTGACAGCAGCTCAGGCGCCTATTTTTACCAAGATGGTTCTTTCGAGATCATCGAAAAGAGCCTTAAGACTGTTGGGAGACTGGTTGCGGTCCAAAAAAGATCTAGGCAAGTCTGCTTTCTCTTTTCCTCCTGCTAGACTAGCTTCTAGGTCAAGCGTGTGGTACGAGACAGGAGAAGTTCTCGGCTTGGGAGTTCCTACCTCTGCCTAGGGAGACTTCTCAAGCCTTGTAGACTCTTCTCGTCGGTTGGCCATGAGACGGGCTAAGATTTACTGGACAACTTCTGAACTTGACCATCTTCTCAAAGGCGTCTTCAGAGCCTTCGAGGTTTTCAACTTCCTCGATTGGACTCTGGGAGCCTTGGGGAAGAAAGTTTCGAGTTTTAAGAATACTGACACGGACAGTATTATTCAGATAATGTCGTGTATGGACAAAGCTGTTAGAGATGGTTCTAATGAATTAGCAGCCTTTTTTACGGCTGGAGTTCTTAAGAAAAGAGCACAGATGTGTTCTTTCCTTTCCATGGGTTTCACCCCTTGTCAGAAATCTGAGTTGCTGTTTGCGCCTCTGTCTCCATCTCTGTTTCCGCAGGAACTTGTGAAAGAGGTTGCTTACTCTTTAGCCCAGAAGGCCACCCATGATTTGGTCGCCAAGACAGCATGGAAAGTTCTTCCGACTTCTTTTCCTAGCCATAAACCGAAAGTAGAAACGCCTTTGCCTCGTTTTACACAGCCCTCTCGAGGTAGATCCGTCAGTAGGGGTAGCTCCAGACCCGACGGAAGAGCAAAAAGGAGGGGATCAAGAGCTGGGCGAAGCAGAGTCTGACTGCTTTCACCTTCAGACAGGAGTAGGGGCCAGACTGAACAACTTCTGGCGGGCCTGGGAGAGAAGGGGAGCAGACCCTTGGTCCGTTCTTTTGCTGAAGGAGGGATACAAGATTCCTTTCATAAAGAAACCCCCTTTAGTTCGAGACCCGATAGATCTCTCTCCCAGATACCGAGAGGACTCAAAGAGGCAGGCATTGCTGCTACAAGTGTCCCTCTTGTTGGAAAAAGGGGCAGTAGAGAGGGTGCAGGACTTACAGTCACCAGGGTTTTACAACCACCTATTCCTGGTCCCCAAAACTCGGGGGGATGGAGACCAGTCCTGGATGTAAGTGCCCTCAACGTTTTCATTCAGAAAACAAAGTTCTCGATGGAGACTTCGAAAACTGTGCTAGCAGCAGTAAGAAAGGGCGACTGGATGGTCTCGTTAGACCTCCAGGACACCTAGTTTCATATCCCCATACATCCGAGTTTCAAACGTTACCTGAGGTTCGTTTTTCAGGAAGGAAGTCTTCCAGTTTCGGGCCTTGTGTTTCGGCCTCAGCACTGCTCCTCTCATTTTCACGAAGCTGATGCTAAATGTGGTGAGCTTCCTGCATTCAACAGGTATCAGAGCCTCCCTGTATTTGGACGACTGGTTGCTCAGAGC
The DNA here is from genome assembly GCF_036898095.1 of Palaemon carinicauda. Lineage (NCBI taxonomy): Eukaryota > Metazoa > Arthropoda > Malacostraca > Decapoda > Palaemonidae > Palaemon > Palaemon carinicauda. Next base: position 2,965,287 of record NC_090735.1, read on the forward strand.
GTCTTCCTTCAATCGCTGTCTGGAGGATCTACAAATGACACTGAGATTGTCAAAGGAACTGGGTCTTCTTGTCAACACTGAGAAGTCCCAACTGATCCCATCCAGAAGATTCTTTATTTGGGGATGGAGATTCACAGACTAGCTTTTCGGGCTTTTCCATCACCCTCAAGGATAGAACAAGTCCTCCTGAAGCTTCGTTTCTTCCTAGAGAAAAGAAAATGTTCTGTGAGACAGTGGATGAGTCTGCTGGGAACATTCTCCTCACTGGAGCAGTTTGTCTCCCTAGGAAGACTACATCTCCGACCTCTTTAATTTCACCTCAATTACCATTGGGACAAGGAGAAGGGTTTAGAGATAGAAAGTATTTCACTTCCAGAGTCTGTAAAAAGTTGCCTCCATTGGTGGAACCCAGTCAAACTTCAGGAGGGTCTCTTGCTGGAACAAAGGAGCCCAGACCTTGTGTTGTGTTCCGACGTCTCGGACTTGGGATGGGGAGCGACACTGTGCAAGCTGGAGAGCTCGGGTCTGTGGACAAAAGATCAAGAGAGCCTCCCTATCAACCAGAAGGAGCTGTTAGCAGTCCTGTTGGCCCTTCAAGATTTCGAAAGGTCGGTTCTAAACAAGGTGGTGCAGGTAAACGCCGACAACACCACAGCTTTGGCCTACATATCCAAACAAGGCAGAACGCACTCGAAGTCCCTTTACAAGACTGCAAGGGAGCTTCTAGTTTGGGCAAAGGAAAGGAATGTAACCTTACTCACAAGGTTCATTCAAGGAGAGAAGAACGTGATGGCAGACAGCCTCAGCAGGAGAAACCAAGTTATTCCCACGGAATGGACATTGCATCAGGAGGTTTGCAAGAAACCATTGCGGATTTGGGGTCGTCCGTCCATAGACCTATTCGCAACCTTGTAAACGAAGAGGCTGGAGACCTACTGCTCCCCTGTGCCAGATCTAGAAGCAGTCCACATCGACGCTTTTCTGCTGGATTGGTCTCACCTGGATTTGTACGCGTTCCCTCCATTCAAAGTCCTGTACAAAGTATTACAAAAGTTTGTCTCTCACGAGGGAACCAGATTGACTCTAGTAGCTCCCCTCTGGCCTTCGAGAGAATGGTTCACAGAGGTACTTCAATGGATGGTGGATATACCAAGAAGTCTGCCAATACAAGTAGATCTACTCAAACAACCGCATGTGGAAAGGATCCATCAAAACCTCCCAGCTCTATGTCTAACTGCCTTCAGACTATCGAAAAACTCGCTAGAACTAGAGGCTTTTCGAAGGAGGCAGCTAAAGCTATCGCTAGAGCAAGGAGGACCTTTACCATCAAGGTCTACCAGTCCAAATGGGCGGTTTTCCGAGATTAGTGCAGAGCCAACTTAGTATCCTCTTCCAGTACCTCTCTGACCCAAATTGCTGACTTCTTTTTAGACCTTAGGAGAAAACGCAAGTTTTCTTCCTCTACCATTAAAGGGTACAGGAGCATACTAGCGGCTGTCTTCAGGCACAGGAACTTGGACCTCTCTAAGAACAAAGACCTTCAAGACCTTCTCAAATCCTTTGAGACTTCTAAGGAGCGTCAACTAGAATCACCAGCCTGGAACCTGGATGTTGTCCTTTAGTAGTTTCTCAAGAGTGACAGGTTTGAGCCCTTACACTTGGCTTCTTTTAAAGATCTTACTTTAAAGACTCTTTTCTTAGTCAGTCTGGCAACAGCTAAGAGAGTCAGTGAAGTTCATGCCTTTAGCAAGAATATTGGCTTCAGAAATAGCAAAGCTATCTGCTCCTTACAACTGGGTTTCTTGGCCAAGAACGAACGCCCTTCTCATCCATGGCCGAAATCTTTCGAGATTCAAAACCTTTCAGATGTGGTTGGTGAGGAAATGGAGAAGGTCCTGTGCCCTGTAAGAGCACTTAAATTCTATCTAGACAGAACTAAAGAATCACGAGGCAAGTCAGAAGCTCTATGGTGTTCAGTCAAGAAGCCCTCCTTACCTATGTCTAAGAACGCCCTATCATATTTTATCAGGCTCTTGATAAGAGAGAGGCTCATGCTCACTGTGGTGCGGCTGACCTCAAACTGCTGAAAGTGAAGACGCACGAAGTCAGAGCTGTGGCAACTTCTGTAGCTTTCAAGCAGAATCGATCTTTACAGAGCATTATGGACACTACCTTTTGGAGGAGTAAATCTGTGTTTGCCTCACATTATTTGAAACGTGTCCAGACTCTTTACGAGGACTGCTACACTTTGGGTCCATTCGTGGCAGTAGTGGGGGAAAGCTCTACCACTACATTCCCCTAATCCTAATACCTTTTTTCTTCTTTTGGAACTATTGTATTTTATGGTTGTTTGTGGAGATTGGTCGACAGTCTTCCACAATCATTGATTTTAGCAGGTGGTCAAACTTGTTCCTTGAGAGTGCCCAGAACAAGAGTATTGGTTGAGGTCCTGTCATAGTGAGGTATTTACAACGTTTTGACAGCCCCTAGAGGTCTTTCAGCCCCCTGAGTGGATCGCTGGATCTCATAAGGATAGCGGACTAATGAGGCAGAGAATCATAAAAGTCAGCTTCCTTATCAGGTACGAACCCTTAAGCTTGTTTTTTCTTAAACTCTTGATTAATATTCTAATAATGTTGGCTGTCTCTGACCCTCCACCAAGGGTGTCAATCAGCTATATATATATATATCCGCCGGCTAAGTCAGATGTTTAAAAATGATATTTTCATTATAAAATAAATTTTTTAACATACTTACCCAGTGGATACATATAATTTAACTCCTCCCGCCCTCCCCTCTAGAGACTTATGGGCATGGAATATCTGAGGATTCATGGAATGGTTACAGTTACCTGGCGAGTGGTGGCGCTAGTTGTACACCTAGCTACCCAATCTGCGATTGCCGCGAGTTTTGAATTTCTGCCGTGACGTCAGGGACTTAAGCTATATATATATCCTCCGGGTAAGTATGTTCAAAAATTTATTTTATAATGAAAATATAATTTCTACGTCAAAATAGAACACAACGTATTAGATTCCAGTGTGCCTTAGCTTTGCACGCTGCACATTAGCTTCACCGAAATTCACAATTCCATTACGTTACTGACATTTATATACAGAAGAGTTTACATAATAAGAACAAAATGATGATAATAATAAAGGAGAATACCATTACAGTGATACCTCGGTACTCGACCATAATCCGTTCGAGATCCGTGTTCGACCTCCGATTTGTTCGAGTACCGAATTTTTTTTCCCCATAAGAAATAATGGTATATATTCTATTCCGTTCCCAAGCACTCGAACAGGCCCAAAATATTAATAAAACGTGTACCTAAACAACAATAATTATCTAAATGTGTATGAAATTGGTCAGAAAATCCTATAAAACAATTTTAAACCATTTACTGTACTAAAATAAAACAATTTTAAACCATTTTCTGTACTGTAGTGAACATACCTTTGAGCAGCGGTTCGATGGCATACAGGGATGGATGTGGAGAGGATGGAAGGGGGAGGTTACTGCTTGGAAGGAGAGTCCCCTTCCATGATGTGGCGGGGTAGTTCTCCTTCAGGAGTTGTTTCTCTCTCCAATGAAAGGGTGGGCAGATCTATTTCAGGGGTTTCTTCTCTTCTTTGTCTCTTCTTTGGAGGAGAAACAGGCTTTGATGTAGCAGCTTTCTTTTCTTTTGTGAAAAACTGGTCTATTGTTAATTGTTTCTTCCTCCTCTGCAGTATTCTTCGAAAATGATACATGACACTATCATTAAACATATGCACTGCCCGGTTTGCTACTGCAATTTCTGGGTGGTATTTTTCAGCAAAAGCCTGCACATCTGCCCACTTGGAACAAATTTCATTGATGAGAGAACTTGGAACATCCTCCCTTACCTCATCCTCTTCTGAAGATTCCTGCTCCACAATCAGATCCTGCTGCTGTTGTTGTTGCAGGTGCAACAATTCCTCCACAGTCAACTCGGTAGAATGGCTTTCTACAAGCTCATCAATATCATCCTTGTCGACCTCAAGCCCCAAACTCCTGCCCATGACAACAATTTCCTCAACGACATCAGTGTCATCAGAAATTACAGGGGTAGCAGTGCTTGGACCCGCCTCTGGTTGGAAACCTTCAAACTCCCTCTCTGTGACACATGATGGCCACAGCTTACGCCAGGCAGAGTTCAATGTCCTATAGGTCACACCTCGCCAAGCTTGGTCAATCATGTTAACAGAGTTGAGGATGCTGAAGTGTTCCTTCCAGAATTCCTTTAGGGTCAACTTCGTGTCACTGGTCACTTCAAAACACTTTCTGAAAAGGGCCTTGGTATAGAGTTTTTTGAAGTTTGAAATGACCTGTTGGTCCATGGGCTGGAGTATGGGAGTAGTATTGGGGGGCAAGAATTTGATTTTGATAAAGCTGTATTCTTCTTTCAAGTCATCCTCGAGACCTGGAGGATGTGCAGGAGCATTGTCCATAACCAGAAGACATTTCATTGGCAAGCTCTTTTCAATGAGGTAAGCCTTAACCTGGGGGGCAAACACTTCGTTTATCCACTCAGTAAAGAATTGTCTTGTGACCCAAGATTTAGTGTTCGAGCGCCACATAACTGGTAGTGCACTTTTACAAATATTATTTCGTTTGAACACCCGGGGGTTGTCCGAGTGGTACACTAACAAGGGTTTGATCTTGCAATCGCCACTTGCATTTGCACACAGCAACAATGTTAGCCTATCTTTCATTGGCTTGTGACCTGGCATCTTCGTCTCGTCCTTGGTAATGTACGTATTGGCTGGCATTTTCTTCCAAAATAACCCAGTCTCATCACAATTAAAGACTTGTTGTGCGATCAAATTTTGTTCATTTATGTACCGATCGAATTCCCCCACGTATTTATCGGCTGCAATTTGATCCGAACTAGCTGCCTCCCCATGCCTAGTAACACGATGAATACCTGTTCTATTACGAAACTTTTCAAACCAACCCCTGCTCGCTTTAAATGTAAATGAATCACTTTCACTGGTACTCGGACTTTTCTTCACTAATTCTTCATAGATATGCAACGCTTTTTCACAAATGAACGCTTCACTAACACTTTCCCCGGCCAACTGTTTTTCTTTAATAAATATTAAAAGCAACTTTTCCATCTCCTCAATCACTTGTGGCCTTTGCTTAGTTACCGCCGTAACTCCCGTTGCAACATTCGCCTTCTTAATCATTTCTTTATGCTTTAAAAACGTAGAAATGGTCGACTTCGCCATTCCGTATTCTACCGCTAAATCGGACACTCGTACACCATTCTCATATTTCGCTATAATTTCCTTCTTCAACTCGATCGTTGTTCGCACTGTTTTCCTCTTCTCCTTCCCCTTAACACTCATTACTTTCTTGGGACTCATTATGAAAGCTAAAAAAGCAATTAAAAGCACTGAAAATCACTAAATCACAACGAATGCTGATCGCGCGTTGTCTGAGTGACGCTCTCGAGAGAACTGATGCTTCCCGAACAAGCGAGAGTGGCCGAGATGGCGCGATCATCACAAAGCCCATGCGGTCGTCACGTGTTCGGCTGGTCGAGTACCGAATTTTTGGTCGAGCACCGCAGCAAAAATTTCTCGAAAATTTTGGTCGAACTCCGAATTGTTCGAGTATAGAGTCGTTCGACTACCGAGGTATCACTGTACTGTACTACTCTTAACATCGTGCAGTAATAATTTTAAGCTCTTAAAACATCCATGATAATCTTCCCTTCGGGAGATTATTCTAACAATTTTTCTCTTTGCCCTGGCCTCTTCAAAGACGGTCAGCAAATTTCCTTGTCTCTCCTACATCGCCCTTTCGAGGGGATGGTGACTGATTACTCTCAGCTTCGTCCCTCAAAATACAGCTGTAGCGGATGCTAGGTTCGTGCCCTTCAGGATTGCTTGCTATTCTGGATTGCAAGTCTACAGGAGGTAACTGATGACACGGATCAACTGTTACTATATCCTGTGAGAGAGCTAAGGTGCTATCTCAAGCGTACAAGAGCTCTCCCATGCAACAATCATCTGCTTCTCAGTACAGTCATGGATTAAACAGGTCCAGGTCATTGACAGTGCCCTCAATCCTGCCCCCCATCACCAGCGATGACAACCCAGAGCTCATGACATCAGGGGTATAGACATCCCTGGTGTCCAAAAGGAACTTTTCTGTGTCACAGGTGTTACAAACAGGCATGTGGAAGTGTCAGACCTTCACCACCCATAACCTGCAAGACATGACACACAGGCCCATAGACACGTTCTTTGTAGGCCCTGTGGTGGCTGCTTAGCAAGTGGTCTAGATTCCTTAGCTCATTACAGGACAATTAGCAGTTGGTCAAGGGAAGAGATTACGCTTTTAGCTAGGACTAGGGAGAGCAAGGCAATGGCTGCTAATGACTCAGCATTTAGGCCTATAAGCTCCCCCAGAATCCCCATGTTTTGCTCACAAAGATGGTGAGATTGCAGGCACTACAATAAACTAACGAGTTTGAGCAGGACTCAAACCCCAGTCTGGGAGACCAACAGGCAGAAACGTTTCCAATTGGCCACTACATCTAAGGATTGCGGTGTATAGGGAAAATTCCAGTCTTATGCTAAGCAGAGGATAGAGTACCTGGGAATGCTGATAGATATAACAACACCAAAAGTCTTAACATTGAACAACCACATAAGTACGCTTGAGAAAGTATTGTGACCTTTCCTCAACCATCAAGAACTACCGGTTCAGCAGTGACAAGTAGTACTGGTCTTGTCTTTGGTGAAGCTTGTACCTAATGAGTGTCTCCATTATCTGTTCTAAGAGTGGTGTCTGAAGTGCCACTGGTCAGTAGCAGTAGATCCTTACACACGCTTATTCTGGTGGAACAGAAGGTATAGGACGATCTAGCCAGGTGGCTGGAAGATGAGAACCTCATGAAGGGGACTTATCTGGAATGTTCTCCAGAAATGCTACTGTTCACAGATGCATCAAAGGAAGGATGGCATGTGAACCTGAGGACCCATGGCGGGTTGCTGTCTGAAGAAGAAAAGTGCTAACTGTACTGTACACATCAACCTCTTGTAAATGTGGGCAGCATTCTTGGCACTACAAGCACTGTAGCATACTTAGTAGTGTCGATGAGCAAAAGCACAAAGGTATTAGCTTGAATCAACAAGTAACACAGCAAGTTGGTGAACCAGGCACACACATGGGCACTCAAAAATGTAGTGGAGTTGTCAACAGGACTCATTCCAAGCAAGAGGAATGTAATTGCCGACAAGCTTTCATAGGAGAGGAATGGACATTTCTATTGTAGCAATGAAGCTTTTGACTTTGTGGGTTTCCCCATCGATCGACATGCTTGCCACGCAACTCAACAAGAAGTTCCTGGTCATCTGCTCACCAATGCTGGACCCAGCAGTGGCTCTAGAAGATAACTTTCAACACCCGTGGGACAAGGTAGATGTCTACGTTTTCCTGCTCATCTGCTAAGTAATCAACAGTGCTAACAGTGCCAAACCATGGAATAACCCTGGTGGCTTTCAAATGGCCATATGCCAAAATACCAGACCTGCTGATGGTTTTAGTGAGTTTCCAAGTGAGTTACCCAGGTGGCCCAACCTACTTGGTCAGCCTCACCTACAGTTACCACAACTAAGTGACATCCCTGTCCCTCCACAGGTGGAGACTATCCAGTATCTTCTCCGAGGAAAAGGCTTTTCGTAAGGCACTGCACAAGAAATACAGTACTGTATTTGGATACCTGAGTATATCCTCTGCAATTCCATATACCAAACAAAGTGGGCCCTCTTTTGCTACTGGTGTCATAGAAGGAGTACTTCTCCGGTAGAAGCTTTTCTCCAACAAATAGTGGGTTACCTCGTCTACCTTAGTTGAGACAAGCTCCTCTTAGTCTCAGTAGTGAAAGGCTATCGTTTAACCTTGAGCCAGGTCTTGAGACAGAAGGGGTTCAACCTTTCCTCTGTGTGGGAACTATCTATGCTTATGGGGAGTTTCAAGCAGTCTTTTCCTCCAAGGGAACTCAAGCCACTTGCGTGCAATGTCCCCTTAGTTTTCAGGTTACGAAAAATGCTAATTACTTAAACCTTTAATAGGAAACTTATCCCTAGTGGGAAAGAAGTCTCTATGAACCAAAATCGGGCTGGTTTAACTTTCCAGGAAATTCAAAGCATCTGGTCTTAGATAGAAATGAAGGTGATGACTCCTGCCAACCTCCTAATGGTCTGAACAAGGAGGTATCACAAGCATTAGGTTAGGACCATACCAAGGATACTGTAAATTGTAACCTATATCCTTGTATTGGATATGTTGTCCAAATGTATAGGCATCTATAAAAAATGGGTTTGAATACATTCTATCCAACCTCTCTGGTTGCATCCCATTACTGGGGTGGGCAATTTGGGTATTACTGCTTGGAGCTCTTCATGAGCATAGATAGATCCCATGAGAAGTGGAGGTCTGTGTTTCTCAGTCAGAAAATTGTACTGTAAGCTAGGCAGTAACCTTTCCTCACCGCAACCGAGAGGCATTTCTCTTGGCGAAAACAGTGACCAAGAAGTTCACAGTCTGCGCTAGAAAAGCACCCTTTCTACACCAATTGTAGGAATGGTCCACTTCCATGTCAGACAGCTGCATAGGCCAATATTGTTCCCCAGACATCTCAGCAGTCCTTTGCAAAAAGCCTTTATCTCGGAGGCGATACTGTAAAGGCTCCAACCGTGAAATACAAACAACTTCAAAGATAACCTCTGAAGGTGCAGCTGACAGAGAAGCAAGTTCCAAAGGTAGTGCTCTTGGCATCTCAAGTAAATAAGCTAACAGACCTGGATTCCATTCATCTTATGGTCGTCTGGGAGCCACCAGGGTTATCCTAAGACATGCCATGATCAACACTCGGTGGATCAACCAGCCAATCATGTTGAAAGGGGTATAGGCATAGGTGTCCAGGTGATCCTATGTTTGTTAGATAGTATCTTTGAACACTTTCCAGAAATGGGGAAACAGAACACTGAGAGTTTCCTGTTTAACCATGTGGCAAACTGGTTGGCTGCCGTTGATCCCCAGAGAGCAAGAAGCCTATCCACTATGTGAGGAAGGGTCCACTCTGGCAACTAATTGTGACTGTTAGAACATTCCTCTTGCCTGGGATGATGCACACAACTCTACAGCATTGCTGACCTCCTTTGTCAGCTCACAAAAACTATAATATAAAAGTCTTTCCTTGCAGAATACTTGTTCCATCACTACAGAGTAGGAAAGGTTGCCATGCTAAGAATGCTGCATACATTTCCAGTAGGCTGATATGCAGGTCCTTTTCTACTTGGAACCACACACCGAAGCAACTTAATTCCTCAGGTGCCTACCCTACCCCTCCTCGGATGTGATCGAGAACAGAAGTACCTCAGAAGGTGGGGAATTGAGTAAAACTCCTTCACGAGGTTTTCGTCATTCAGTCACCAGTAAAGATCCTCTCATACCTCTTGCTCAACCGGAACAAGATGGGAAGGGAGATCACTGACTGGCGACCAGTGACGCTTGAAGTATTACTGAGGCAATCATCTTGAAGACACGTGCACGGAAGGAAAGACATTGCCACAGAAGCAAAACTAATTTATGAATTTAGGCAGCTTGACGAGAGACACTGAAGAAAATATTCAGAATAAGAAATAAAGTTGAAGACCCGATAAAACACTGAGAGTAAAAGTTAAAATTAGGTTAAATATTTCAGCAACTATCTTGAGTATTGCACTGGTTACAGTGTGCCACACACACCCCTTTTCTGGGTCGACCTGTGGCGGCCGGTGAAAAGGGGTCCTTCTAATACACTTTTCTGATAAAATCGTCACCGGGCGCCACAGGTCTCTCCCCAGAAATAGATTTTTCCTTCGTCAAAATCCCTTTATTGATATGGTATGGTTTATTTCTGAATCCTATATTTTAGATACTCTGTATTTGTTATCAACAAAGAAAAACTCCCTGATACTGTTACTAGTTTATCCTATCTAAAATTTAGTTGCAGAATCTAACTTAAGGAGCAAATAAAAGGCATTTCAAGAAATTCTATCAGAACAGTAATTTTATTTTCTTGACAAATGTACACATTTTTCACAGTACATATTATAACTAGGCTAATGCCACATACAATTTTGTATGAATTTATAATTGTACTGTAGGAGTTACTTGTCAGCTCTTAGTAATACTCAAATTTAGCATTTTAATTTTGAAAATGCATCACCACAACCCCTCAAAAATTTCTCACAGAAAATGTGTTAAACCCTTTACCACTAACTAAAATAAAATTTGCATCCTACACTGATTACTAGTAACACAAATCACATTTCCCACTAAAACTATATACTGAAGCGTAAGTTCAGAAATCTGATGAAGAGCCAATAAATCTTGACATTATGCCAAAACATATTTTATATAAGCGTCTCAGGTCTCAACACCAAAGCATTGAAAAAAAAAAATTATTTAACCATATTACCTACCAATTCACTGGTTAAGCCCTGTCCACACAATCGAGCATGCCCGACGGGCAAACAGTGATACCAGGTGACAATAGTTAGTGAAAATGAGGGTTGATGACATCAGAAGTGGGAAAACTAAAGGCAGGGATCTGGCAACACTGTATGATGCCAGATCCCTATCTGTGTTTGTCCTGCTTCTGACGTCATTACCCCTCATTCTTACTAACTATTGTGGTCTGGTATCACTGCTTGCCCGTGGGGTATGCTCGATCGTGTGGACAGGGCTTTACAGTATAGCAGGGTACTAAATCTAAAATTATGAATTTAAACTTAAATACTTATTACTCCTATTCATTTAAAAAGATTATTTGTACAGCAATACATGATGACATAAGCGTAAACTATAAACAACATGAAGAAATGAAATAGAATTACATGTACGCTATTTTAACAGTATATCAAAAAGAATCACTATCAATAAATCGAAAGAGGTTTGCAATGAGGTACAGGCATTTCTTACCTATCTCATTACCAAAATGTAAATACTGTGCTGTACAGCTGTTCTTACATTTAGCCAAGGTCAATCCCGGAAACCAGTGTCTATTTTTTTTAAACTATTACTACACTATTTAATACATTTCTCAAAAAAAAAAAAAAACTTAGAAAACTTAAATCTTAAAAAAATTCTAATGCATTTTTATGAAAATTTATGATTCCTTTATCATAAACTTTCTACCATTTTCTATGAGTATTTCTATACTTGGATGCTTACAGGAATGGTTTTCATATCAAAACAAAAAAGCATCAAAAGTAAAATTATAAGTAAGTATTTTATTGAGAATATGGTACATTATATATTTTCCTGCAAGCCAGTAAATCATCCATAATTCAATCACAATAGCCAGAAAAAAAGCATCTGAAAAAACTTCCAAGTTTACCTTTGCAAATGGAAAGAACAAACTTTAACACAACTAGCAATGGACTTTTGGTTTAAGTACATATCCTACATACATAACCTCATAAACTTAGAATGAAAGGCATTTCATTTACACACAGTGTAATATAAAATATTCTCTTATACCTTGCAAAGCAACATCACCAAAGTCCATTAAGCTCTTAAATCTTGCTGGGGATCATAACCCTTTTACCCCCAAAGGACGTACTGGTACGTTTCACAAAACTCATCCCTTTACCCCCATGGACGTACCAGTACGTCCTTGCAAAAAAATGCTATAAAAATTTTTTTTTCATATTTTTAATAAATTTTTGAGAAAATTCAGGCATTTTCCAAGAGAATGAGACCAACCTGACCTCTCTATGACAAAAATTAAGGCTGTTAGAGCAATTTTAAAAAAATATACTGCAAAATGTGCTTGAAAAAAAATACCCCTTGGGGGTTAAGGGTTGGAAATTTCCAAAGAGTCTGGGGGTAAAAGGGTTAAGCTCTTAAATCTTGCTGGGGATCTTAATAGCGTCTCTTGTACCTACGCATCGCATCCTCCTTAAAATCAGGCCAACTGCTGTAGCCACGTAGTCAAAGGATACAAGTTCTCACCACCCTTTGTAGTAACCTCCACAAATTCAACTTTCATTGGTGAAAGGTGGCTGAACTCAAAGTCTTTCCCAATATGGCCAAGATATCTATTGTTATTACCACCTTCCCCCACGGACTGCAGCTGGTTGGCTTGTGTCACTCTTAACAAATTCCTGGAAATTGAAGAAAGAATTACTATTGTATCATCAACAAAGAAAGAGAGAAAGCTACAAGAAAATGAAGTGAAAGAATGCACACAGGTTGTTATAAACACTTTTCTTATGAAAAAAAGATAAAATATTCAAATATCATCAATAAATAATTCAACATGGTGAGGGGTAGATGGATTGGTCATGCTCTTTGCACTCCACTAGGGATTAGTTCACCAAACTTTCAACTGGGCTCCACAAGGCACAAGAACAGTTGGAAGACACAGGCCTACATGGCTGAGGACTATGAAGTGGGAAGTAAGAAATGACGAATAGAGAAATATTGATTTAAAACCTCAAGATAGAGAAGACTGGCTAAATCGAACCATGGCCCTTTACGTCAATAAGCGTAGGAGGAGGTTATGATGATGAAATAATTTAATAAGTTTACATCTTTTGCATTCAGATCTCCCCAGACTGTACCATCCTGTATGCAGTACTTAATATCCAGTTTAAATCTAACAGTCTTGCCTTCTACATCATAATGCTTAACACTATACAGTACTTTCAAGTTTTATTCCATCTGTGACCAGATTGTGGAAAGATTTTCCTAACCTGCTAGTTGAATCGCTTCAGCTTCAGAAATTCAAACTTGCAGCGAATGTTTTTGTGTTGAACAGGTTAACGTAAGTCTCTTCTCATAGTTTATATGTCAGATCTATCTGACATAGGCTGTTGCCGATCTTGAGATATTTTTTTACTCATAACTTCTCATATACGGTACATTTATTTCCTTATTTCCTTTCCTCACTGGGCTATTTTCCCAGTTGGGGGAGTCATTGGACTAGTAACATCCTACTTTTCCAACTAGGGTTGTAGCTTAAGCTAGTAATAATAATAATAATTATCATCATCATATCCAAACCATCTAAATTTTTCTGATATTCATCTTTTTTCTAGCTTCTGAGGACATATTTCCATCAATTTGTCATTTGTAATATGATCTTCCCATCATACTCTTAATAACATTACTAAGATCAGAAATTATCAGGCTCCCTTTTTTTTTACTGCAAGTTACTGAAAACTGAAAATTTTCAATATTAAACTTACCCGATAATCATGTAGCTGTCAACTCCGTTGCCCGACAGAATTCTATGGAGGGATACGCCAGCTATCACAATACTAGAAGGGGGTGTACTTACCAGCGCCACCTGTGGCCAGGTACTCAATCATTTGTTGTTGACACCTCCTCAATTATTCCTCTGTCGTGCTTCCGGCTAGACGTTCTGGGATACGCTCATGGTCTTCGAGTTTATTCATGGATATTTGGTGAAGTATTCTCTTAGATTAACGGCTGTCGCATACTGGAATCCTTTTTATATTAGCTAGTTAGCTTTTATATAAACTCTGATTAACGGTTAATGAATTTTTGCTTGTTTTTGGATCACCCTTTGACTTACTCTTTGAAACAAGATGTCTGACGTTTCGCAAGCTCCCTCCCATAGACGATGTAGGTCTTGCAATAGGCGTATTCCGAAGGTCTCGGTAGATCCTCACACCGCTTGTTCTGACTGTAGGGACAGGCCCTGTCTATTAGAAAATCGGTGTGAGGAGTGCGCCGGACTTTCGGAATTGGATTTTGTACGTCTTTTAAAATATTCATCCAAGTTAGAGAGAACTAGAGCTAGGAGAAGTTCTTCTCACTCTTCTATGTTTTCCTCACCTCATGATCCCCTACCTTTTCCTACCCCTGTAGTGGCTACCCCCGAACCTACTGTGTGCCCTCCGCCTGATATGTCAACTGTTTTGCGTGCTATTCAGGCTTTAGGAGATAAAGTAGAATCAGTGGTAAGTGACCATAAGTCTCTGATGGCCGAGGTTAAAGAACTGAAGGTCAAGAGTGCAGTGGGTGGAAATAGTGCCAGTGCTGTGACGAGTGCTAGTGTCTGTGCAGTGCCAAGTGCTAGTGGTGCCAGTGTGGTGCGTGAGGATTTTTCTGTGCGAGCCAGTCGTCCTCCCAGTCCGGGACCTCTTGCAAGCTCCCATGCCCAGGGGAGAAGCAATGTCGAAGGGCTTAAGGGTTCGACAGGCCTTGTTAGGCGCACAGAATTATCCTCGGTGGTTGCGGGCGTGTCTTCCTTAGACCGTCACTCCCACCTGCAGACGATTGAGCCCGTCTTCTCGTCCGCTGATCTTCATGCAGGGAAGAAACGTTGGTCTCAGGTCTCGAGACCGCTTAAACGTAGAGTTCAGTCAGCGAGTGCTCAGCCAGGTTGCAGTCATTGGCTCAGCTCCGACTCGCCTCTGTCATCGGTCGACTGTACTCCGCCCAAGAGGAGTAAGGTTCTGCCTATACAGACCCCGACTGTGACTTTACCTCAGTCTGTTATCGTTTCTGCCGACCCCAAGTGGACCCTGCTTCAGTCCATGCAAGTTCAGCTTTCGGACTTGATGCGTGAGTGTCGGGCTGAGAGTGTTGCACCTCCTGCACTCCCTCCACCTGTTCTCGCTGCACCTGTGCTCGCCCAGCCTGCACCTGCTCCGCCTGTGCTCGCCCAGCCTGCACCTGCTCCGCCTGGTCGCAGCACCATCTGCCAGGCGTACGATGTTGAACCACTTTCGGAGTTTGCTGTTCACAGTGTTGTTCAGCCTCAGCCTTCTTTAAGGCAACCCTTGCTTTGGGATCAGGAGAGTTACACTCTTCCTCCTCCTCCCCTTGCTGCTCCACCAGTGGTGCAACTCTCGGTTGGGGTACAACAACCTCTCCCCTCCGTGAGTCTGTCTGCTCAACCAGCGCTGCACCGAGTTCAACCCTCATCTAGGCAAGCTCATCTACACCATGCACTTGCGCCTCAGGAGCCTCAGCTTGCTAGAACTTTACCTTGTTCTGCGCAGCCTCAACCTTCTCATGCTCCACTCATCTCTCAGGAACAGGAACGGACTACTCCGCCTCCGTCCTCCGCTCAGCTGGTGCAATCCTTGGGTGCAACTCTTGCTAGGAGTCAACCTCCTTCACCCTTGCACCTGCCTTCTGCTCCGACTGTTGTTCAGCCTATGCAGTCTGAACCTCAGGTTTTCCCTCAAGTTGAGGAAACCTCTGTTGTTGTTCCTACCCGTTCTGACTCTGCGGTTCAGCATTCTGGTCCTTTTGCTTCGCTACCTTCTGCTGATGAAGTGTCGGATGATGAGGAGGCACATCTTGATCCCTCATCAGACGTGGAGGAGTCTAAGCTTTCTCCATTGTCTGTTGATTTTAGAAAGGTCTTGGCTCTACTCAGGGAGCTTTACCCTGACCACTTCGTCTCTGCTGTTCCCCGCTCTCCTCCATCTGAGTTTTCGCTAGGCGTGCAACAAGCTAAGTCGAGCTATACTAAGCTTGTCCTAGCTAGATCCTCCAAGAGGGCTTTAAGGACCTTAGGGGAGTGGCTTCAGTCTAAACAACACCTGGGCAAGACTTCCTTCATGTTCCCTCCAACGAAGCTCGCATCGAAAGGTTGCGTTTGGTATGCCACAGGGGAAGCACCAGGCTTGGGAGTTCCTGCCTCTGCCCAGGCTGACTTCTCAAGTCTGGTGGACTCGCCTAGGAGGACTGCGATGAGACGCTCGAAGGTTTGTTGGACCTTCTCAGACCTGGATCATCTTCTGAAAGGGTTGTTCAGAGCTTTCGAAATGTTCAACTTTCTCGACTGGTGCCTGGGAGCCCTCAGCAAGAAAACATCTCCTGCGGACAAAGACTCTGCCATGTTAATTATGTCCTGCATGGATAAGGCTATCAGGGATGGATCGGGTGAGCTAGCGTCGTTATTTGTATCAGGGGTGTTGAAGAAAAGGGAACAACTGTGTACCTTCCTCTCAGCCAGCATTACACCGTGCCAGCGGTCACAGCTCCTTTTTGCTCCACTCTCAAAGTTACTCTTTCCCGAGGAGCTAGTTAAGGACTTGTCGGCTGCCCTGATACAGAAGGACACGCACGATCTTGTAGCCTCATCGGCTCGTAAGTCTAAGGTTACCACCTCTGTCCCCAAGACTTATCGCTCTCCAGTGGCTGATACCCCGGCCACTAGGTTCATACCGCCCTTTCGTGGTAGAGCCCCCAGCCGAGGAAGCTCCCGTCCAGACTCTCACAGGGGCAAGTCTAAGAAAGGACCCAGGACATCTAAGGGAAAGCACTGACTCTCAGATTCTCCAGACAACAGTAGGAGCCAGGCTCAAGATCTTCTGGCAAGCCTGGGAGAAGAGAGGTGCAGACGCACAGTCTGTCAGTTGGCTGAGGTACGGTTACAGGATTCCATTCTGCCTCAAACCGCCTCTGACCACATCGCCCATCAACCTCTCTCCCAACTACAAAGAAGAGGACAAGAGGCTAGCATTGCAACAGGAGGTGTCGCTACTTGTGCAGAAGAAGGCAGTGGTTATAGTCCGGGACCATCAATCCCCGGGCTTCTACAACCGTCTCTTTCTTGTGGCCAAAAAGACAGGAGGTTGGAGACCGGTGCTGGACGTCAGCTCTCTCAACGAGTATGTCACCAAGCAGACGTTCACAATGGAGACGACCAAGTCGGTCTTAGCAGCGGTCAGACAGGAGGACTGGATGGTTTCGTTGGACTTGAAAGATGCATACTTTCACGTTCCCATTCATCCAGACTCCCAACCTTTCCTGAGATTCGTTTTCGGAAAGGTTGTCTATCAGTTCCAAGCCCTGTGTTTTGGCCTAAGCACAGCTCCTATGGTCTTTACTCATCTGATGAGGAATGTAGCGAAATTCCTGCACTTATCGAACATCAGAGCCTCCCTCTACCTAGACGACTGGCTGTTGAGAGCCTCCACGAGTCGTCGTTGTCTGGAGAACCTCTCTTGGACTTTAGATCTAATCAGAGACCTAGGTCTATTAGTCAATATAGAGAAATCTCAACTCATTCCCTCCCAATCCATTGTGTACCTGGGAATGGAGATTCAGAGTCGGGATTTTCGGGCTTTTCCATCGGCCCCCAGGATAAACCAAGCCCTACAGTGCATCATGAGCATGCTGAAGAGGAGCAATTGCTCAGTGAGACAGTGGATGAGTCTCACAGGGACCCTCTCATCTCTGGCCCTGTTTGTCGAGCTAGGGAGACTCCACCTCCGCCCTCTTCAATTCCATCTTGCAGCTCATTGGGACAAGGGCTCGACTCTAGAAGCAGTCTCTATCCCTATCAACCAAGAGATGAAGACCACTCTCCGGTGGTGGAAGCACAATCTTCTTCTCAAGGAGGGTCTATCATTGGCCATCCAGACCCCCCATCTTCATCTCTTCTCGGATGCATCGGACTCGGGCTGGGGTGCAACCTTGGACGGACGGGAATGCTCAGGAGTATGGAACAAGGAACAAGGATTACTCCACATCAACTGCAAGGAACTGTTAGCAGTCCATCTTGCCCTGTTGAACTTCAAGTCCCTCCTGCTAGGCAAAGTGGTGGAGGTGAATTCAGACAACACCACAGCCTTGGCTTACATCTCCAAGCAAGGAGGGACCCATTCGAGGAGCCTTTACGAGATCGCAAGGGACCTCCTCATTTGGTCAAGAGGTCTAAACCTCACACTGGTCACGAGGTTCATCCAGGGCGATATGAATGTTTCAGCGGATCGCCTCAGCAGAAGGAATCAGGTCATTCCCACGGAATGGACCCTCCACAAGAGTGTGTGCAACAGACTTTGGACGTTGTGGGGTCAACCTACCATAGACCTGTTTGCCACCTCCATCACCAAGAGACTTCCGCTTTATTGTTCCCCTGTTCCAGACCCTGCAACGGTTCATGTAGATGCTTTTCTTCTGAACTGGTCCCATCTCGACCTGTACGCATTCCCTCCGTTCAAGATTATAAACAAAGTTCTGCAGAAATTCGTCTCGCACGAAGGGACACGGCTGACGCTGGTTGCTCCCCTTTGGCCTGCAAGAGAATGGTACACAGAGGTACGTCAATGGCTAGTCGACTTCCCCAGGACTCTACCTCTAAGAGTGGACCTTCTACGTCAACCACACGTAGACAGGTTGCACCCAAACCTCCACGCTCTTCGACTGACTGCCTTCAGACTGTCGAAAGATTCGCTAGAGCTAGAGGCTTTTCGAAGGAGGCAGCCAGTGCGATTGCCAGAGCTAGAAGAATTTCCACTCGTAGAGTCTACCAGTCTAAGTGGGAGGTCTTCCGAAGCTGGTGTAGAGCCAATTCAATATCCTCTACCAATACCTCTGTGATCCAAATAGCTGACTTCCTTCTTCATCTTAGGAATGAGAGATCCCTTTCAACATCTACGATTAAAGGGTATAGGAGCATGTTGGCCTCAGTCCTCCGCCACAGGGGTTTGGACCTGTCTTCCAACAAGGACCTTCAAGACATTCTCAAGTCTTTTGAGACGTCTAAAGAACGTCGTCTTTCCACTCCAGGCTGGAATCTGGACGTAGTCTTAAGGTTCCTTATGACATCTAGGTTCGAACCTCTCCAGTCAGCTTCCTTCAAGGATCTTACCCTCAAGACTGCTTTTCTCGTTTGCCTTGCAACAGCTAAGAGAGTCAGTGAGGTTCATGCCTTCAGCAAGAACATTGGTTTCACAACCGAATCAGCTACATGTTCTTTTCAGCTTGGATTCCTAGCAAAGAACGAGCTTCCTTCACGTCCTTGGCCTAGATCGTTCGAAATACCTAGCCTCTCCAACATGGTAGGTAACGAACTAGAGAGAGTTCTTTGCCCTGTCAGAGCTCTCAAATATTATCTGAAGAGGTCTAAACCTATTCGAGGACAGTCAGAAGCCTTATGGTGTGCCATCAAGAAACCCTCGAGACCCATGTCCAAGAATGGGCTTTCGTACTATATAAGGCTTCTGATCAGAGAAGCACATTCTCACTTAAAGGAGGAAGACCTTGCATTGCTGAAGGTAAGGACCCACGAAGTAAGAGCTGTAGCTACTTCGTTGGCCTTTAATAAAAACCGTTCTCTGCAGAGCATTATGGATGCAACCTATTGGAGGAGCAAGTCAGTGTTTGCATCATTTTATCTGAAAGATGTCCAGTCTCTTTACGAGAACTGCTACACCCTGGGACCATTCGTAGCAGCGAGTGCAGTAGTAGGTGAGGGCTCTGCCACTACATTCCCATAATCCCATAACCTTTTTAACCTTTCTCTTGAATACTTTTATTGTTGTTTTTATGGTTGTTACGGTAGGCTAAGAAGCCTTCCGCATCCTTGGATTTGGCGGGTGGTCTATTCATTCTTGAGAAGCGCCTGGGTTAAAGGTTTGGTAGAGGTCCTTTAGTAGGGTTGCAACCCCTTGTACTTTGGCACCTTTGGGTTGATTCAGCCTCCAAGAGGAACGCTGCGCTCAGTAAGGAAGACGAACTTTAAATAAAAGGCAGAGTAACGGTTCTATTCGACTTCCTTACCAGGTACTTATTATTTCATTGTTATTTGAGATAACTGTTATATGAAATTTGGGATACTTAGCTATCCTTTAATCATGTACACTGGTTTTCACCCACCTCCCTGGGTGTGAATCAGCTACATGATTATCGGGTAAGTTTAATATTGAAAAATGTTATTTTTATTAATAAAATAAATTTTTGAATATACTTACCCGATAATCATGATTTAATCGACCCTCCCTTTCCTCCCCAGAGAGAACCAGTGGACCGAGGAATAATTGAGGAGGTGTCAACAACAAATGATTGAGTACCTGGCCACAGGTGGCGCTGGTAAGTACACCCCCTTCTAGTATTGTGATAGCTGGCGTATCCCTCCATAGAATTCTGTCGGGCAACGGAGTTGACAGCTACATGATTATCGGGTAAGTATATTCAAAAATTTATTTTATTAATAAAAATAACATTTTCGGAAGCTGCAAAAAATTTTTCCAAAAAAAAAAAAAGAAGCATTGTGTAAAGAAAACTAGCTTGTTTCATTAAGAAACAGCAGCAAATCTTACACCTGATATAGATTTGAATTCATCCTCTATAACTTCGTAAAATGGACCTTTACACCTTGTTCACTAGGATATTCTGGGGTGTGTATACATTTTTGGATTCATATGTACTTTATGCATAATATGAAAGAGAAATCCTTGTGCAGAGTGAAGACTTATGTTTATTTTATTGTTTCAAAAAGTCTGCAAGCTTTAATTGGGGATGGTGGTAGATGATTATTTATACCAAAAGGGTTGTTCTTTAGCCAGCGAGTCATTTACCAGAGAAAGTTCGCCACTCTCACCTTGCTGTATATAGATTTATTTGGCGTACCGCTTACCACACGTGTTTCATACACGCTTATACAATGTAATACTAATGCTTTTTTATTTCTTGCTCTCTTCCACACTGATAATAGAACCTGTTAAAGTCTGCCACCGCATAATTTAGATTGTTTGAGCGTATGAAACATGTGCGGTACATTGGTAAGAACTTGAATAATCCAGTGCATACTCAGATTCTTTCATTATGAATTGAATCTAATCTTCTTGATGTTATGTGCAATGCTGAGCCACATACTGTATTTGGCTTCTCAAGTTTCAAATAAATAATAGTGCTTTGTATACTAACATCTGGCCTGATTTGTTAGCTTCCAATTCTACTTTGAGACTGACTTCTTTGTTGTTGGTTGTTACAAGGATTTTGGATATCTCAAAGACTCTTTAGTCCATCTGTCGAGACTCCATTTGCTCTTGGGTAGAGCGAATTAGTTTAATCGTTTAGAGAGTTTTTATGATCTTGTCTCACTTATTCTTGAATTCGTTAACCGTGTCATTGTTCACTACATCTGCTGGAAGTCTGTTCCATGTATTTGCTATTTTGTCTGTAAAGAAATTACCACATTGAGTGGTGTTGTATCTTTTCAATTCCAGTTTGTATCCGTTACCTCTGGACTGATTTGTGCTAAGTGTGAAAAGGTTGTTGTAGCCTACATCGTTAAGAGGAAGAATTTGAATGTGTCCAAATATTTATTAGCTATTCATATCTACAAGTATGTGACAGTAAATGGGAGTATCCCATTCATAACCAAACCCAAAACTCTCTAAGCCCTTGTGTGACTATGGCTTTTCTATCTTAAGTTTAGGTGATGTCCTGTATCTACCATTATATAACTGTGAATACCAATGCTTTTAAGTCATTTCTGTCAAAGCAAGGATATCCAAATTATTTTACTTATATGACTAACACCAGAAAATGTTCAGGAGTGACTATACTAATATTGAAGAGGTTGGAAGGAAGTGTGAATAGCAGAAAATAGACAGATCAGATCTCAAAGATTTAGAGTTTGGGCATATAATGACAATGGGTGTAGAGCAGCTAGTAAGGTACGTAGTACCTATAGAAATGCAATTATCAAGACCAGTATGGCTCCAGAAAAGCAAAGAAAAATGTACTAGTAAAAATCAGAATAAAGGCAGAAATTACACAAGACATGACAGTGGAGAGAACAGAGTTTACGCTTAACCCTGCAAAATGAAAACGTGAACATTACTTCCTAAAATTTCAACACAATCAATAACTCACATTTCCTTTTCCAAGGTTTTTTGTATAAGCTGAGCAGATCTGGCAAGTGAAAGGTCTTGTTTGTTGCATGCTACAAGGACTCGTGTTTTGCTAGTCTGAATGGCATTGTCACACAAAATGGTGTAGAGATACCTGTAAAAAAAAGAAGTATAAATATTTTTTCTGAAATATGGTGAATAATGATCAACAATTTAATAGACTGTTCTATGATTCACTAAGTAGAGGAAAAGTGGTACACTGGAATACCAATAATCTAAAACTACTGAAAAAAAAGCATTAATAATATTATATTATTGGTATTGTGAATCAGAACAGGATGATTTAATTCAATTTCAAAAAGAGTTGCCAATATTATTACGAAATAATCTGGCAGTTACATAAATGTAAACTAGTACTGTATAGTATTCCTACATTCTTCCATTCAAATTAATCTTAACTCCTGAAATAGATTTTTTACTTTGGACACTTCCTTCTTGTCTCTTGCTTGAGCTAATGAGAAAGGTAGCAACACTCGTGAGCAAGGTATCAAGAACTGCACAACCTTGCAAGACACAACACCTCTTTATGACAACTTAAACCAACTGGTACCAAGTCTTCGTCATGCAGTCTGTGAGACGAACAACAAAGAGGACAGAACCTCCATCCCTCAGTTTGTATGATGAAGAGTCTGAAACTCTCCTACTTCTTTGCTGATCCAGAGAAGAGAGATGGTATTGAGAGAAGAACAAGCAATCCTGAGCCCTGTCTACTGAATGTTGTCTCACACCACCACTTCGACTAGATACAGAAGCTGTTCAAAGTACACTTTCCTCCATGGAATGAAGGCATGTGATCAGTACTGCTCAGTGCTAGGGAGCACCACACAACAGGAACTGATCACGCTCAGGCCTGGGGATGCGCTCCCTCTATAAACACGCGGAGGCAAGGAAGGAGCCATCAGGTTATGTTAGCGGTTATGTTAGCCCTTCCCTTCGTGGATTTGAGGAACCATGAAAAGGATCAGGAGCAGGAGTGGTCCTCCACTGTCCAAATAAGACGGTGATAGTGGGCGATAGTGTAATTTTGCCTGGCCTACAATATCAGAGGACACAGGAAGGAACAAGGATTGAAAACTGGTGCAATAACAGCAGCTGCATCACTAGACTTACTTTCCCTTAAATAGACTTTGAGAGTGTAAAATTCTATAGTCATATTATTAGTCTGGCCCAAAGATGAGGCCATGAGCATGGCAACTCCGACCTTCTACAGACAATATGAGTTTAAACTGTAAAGGATGGATTCAAATCCAGGCCCCTTTGCCAGTGGTGGAAAAATGAGGCCTCTGATCTCTCTGTACAAACTGAATTGAAGAGTTCTGAGCAATACTTGATGGACAGACCTCCGATCATACTGGAGAAATAGAATAATCAGCATCTTGGCAACTACAATCTTTAATATTCTTATTTTTAAGCATCAATAGATATAGCAGTTCTTGAAGATACATCACGAATCCAAATACAATACCAGCTCAAAAATTCCAAGCGTAGATCACTCCAAAAGCATTCTTTTTCTTGGCTGCAAAGCAGTGTAATAGTCAGTCTCAACTGACCAGGTCTCAGTAAAATCTTTAAGCTAAACACTACATACAATAGAGATGTAATTTTTAATATTGGTTTTACCCTACCACTCTAGCAAATACCCGGATTTCAATGGTTTCAACTTGCATTTCATGGATATAACACATGGCCCCCATAAAGACAGTTTCATTTTTGTGTTATTGTTTCATATCATCATTCTATAATCACGTCCCTTATATGTTTTTATAGTCCTATTTATGTTTCCATATCATAGAGTGTTATGTCCTACATTATGACTTTACTAATACATAAGAATAGATAAGTGAATTCTGTGCTTACGTACAGTACAGTATGTATTTAAATGTGTTCCGACTTACATCAAAACTCAAGTTACAAGTTGTAGGAACAATCTCAAATTTTGATATAATAAGATCAACAATAGTACAGTAGTCATATGCATAGCTATTGTGAACAAAATATATTAAATTAAACTTTCTGAAAAAACTCTCCTTTAGGGGCAGTAATGCTAATACTGTACTAAAGTGACCTTTAGGTATTTTGCTATTACTACACTTGACCCTTTTACCCCCAATGGACGTACTGGTATGTTTCACAAAACTCATCCCTTTACCCCCATGGACGTACTAGTACGTCCCTGCAAAAAAATGTTTTTTTAAATATTTAACTTAGCCGGTGAATATATAGCTGCAACTCTGTTGCTCGACAGACAAACTCTACGGAAAAATCGCCAGCGATCGCTACACAGGTTGCGGGTGTGCCCAACAGCGCCATCTGTCGACCAGATACCCAGCTCTTATGTAAACAAAGACTCAATTTTCTCTCTGTCGACGTGTCGACAAGACGTACTTTACTCGCTGTTGCTAAACTGGAGTTTTTCACATCATATTGGTGAAGTACTATATTCTGGTTTTGAGCTTTCGCAATGCAGGTGTTTTATCTTCATCTTAAATCTTGAACTCGTTTTGGATAGATTTAATTATGGTGACAAAGAGAGTATGGACTTTCTTTCACTTTTAAATGGCCGACCCTTCCCTTAGACGGAAGTGTGTTTAGGCTTTTAGTAATTATCTTATCACGTTATAAATTATTTATAGATTTTCCTCTATATATTTTATATCTCTCCGCCTTTATTAGGCCTCTTCGATTAACTTTCCATTTATTATAAACAAATAAAAATAAATTTTAATGTTTTGTTTATATGCGACCTTTCCTGAGAGTAGGCGGTCCTAACTTGGAAACCGAAGTTAATCAACGTTGAGCCCTTTATATCGTAAATAGCTTTTAAAGAGCTAAGGATTTAAAACTTTTTAAATGTAATATTTTATGAAAGATTTTCTTTGATAGTCTTCGTACTGTTTTCAAAGATGAACTAACGTTTAGTTTATTTATGCTACGCAGTTGTTGACGTTCAGGACGTTCAACATGCGCTCTATCGTTACGATAGAGAGAGAGTGTATCACGGTTTCACTTTGCAGTAAGAGTAAATCGATTCTGACGTTTTGTTCATTCTTTCTTAGCTTAAATGTTTTAAATTCTATTTTAAAGGAACTTTTTATTTGAAAAACCTTTCAGTTTTTTCCTTTAGTCAAATAACATGTTTTTTTTTTTTTGACGAGATATAATTGGGCTCTTCTCTTAGGTGCGAAATCAAGAGAGAAAGAGAGAGAGAGATAGAGACGGAGGGAGAGAGAGGAGAGAAAACGTTCCGTTCAAGCGGGTAACGTTGTTCTCGAGTTACTCTCGTCCCTAGTTTCTGTACGGGGAGGAAGGATAAAACGTTTTTAGTTTTTTATTCTCGTCCCCAGGCTATGTGCGGTGAGAGATTGAAAACGTAGTTTATATGAACTAGTGTTTAGTCTCTTTCCCAGCCACTGATTTTTTTATCTTAAAATATGTTTTCTGTTTTTTTGCTGGTATTAATGAGCTTGCATTATACGACTGATTTCGCAATTACTGCCTTTTAATGAAGGGTAGAATTGCGTGTTTCAGGTAGAAATCAGTAAAAGTTTCGATTTCAGTGAAATAAGTGCAAAACAGAAAATCGAAGTGATAAAGTGATATGCGCAAAGTGTTACAGTGTTGCGTCCGAGGGTTCGTCTGTTCGTGCCTGTCGTTCACCTAGTCCGGGACCTCTTGCATGCTCCCAAGCCCAGGGGAGAAGTAATGTCAAACGACTTATGGGTTCGAGAGGCCTTGATCAACGAACAGACGTTTCCCTCTATGGTATCGGGTGTATCTTACCAAGATCTCCCCTACCATAAGACGAGAGAGACGTTGTTTCTCCTCGTCATCCGAAGGCTTTTCGCATAAGAAACCTGTCACAAGGTTTCGAAGCCCTTAAGCGAAAGTCAGTCCTTTCAGGACAGGTCCAGCGTCCTGGTTACAGCCATTAGGACAGCTCTGACCCTATGCAGTCATCGGATAACTGCTCGCCGCCTAACAAAAGCGTAACACAGACTCAGAGAGTCTTTTTTGTTGGCAAAGTGTTGCAGTCACAGACGTTACCCTCGTCTCTTACCACAACCATTTCCGTTGATCCTTAATGGGTTGTATGGCAAGACATGCAGAATATGCTTGCCTCCCTTATGGAAGACTATTCTGCCGATTAGTCCGTTGAGTCTAGCCGTTTATCTCATCGATATCCTGGCTTTCAGCCAACCTAACGTTCCTTTGTGCTTACTGTTGACGTTGGCGTAGCTAAGTCACGTCAGTCAGGTTGTTTAGAACCACACTCGATGCGGTCTCGTGTGGTTTTTCAGCCGCATTTGGACGTTAGGCCACTTGCTGATGCTCCTGTTGACGTTCAAGACGTTCACTAACAATCGGAGTTGACTTGTTTTGACGCTGTGCGTCAACCTCCGCATTCTAGAGTTGTTTTGACTGCTCAGTCTAGGCAGTCAAAGCAGTCTCGAGTGGACGCTGTGCGTCCTCACGCACCTGTTGTGGTTGACAGTTCAGTTGTTGACAGTTCACAGACTGTCAAGCAGTTACATGACGTTGCGTTCTGGTCCGCTACTAATGCACCAGTGAGTGTGGACTCTGCTTGTAAAGCATTGCCACCACGGTAGGTCTCTCCCTTGCTTGAGACTCAGCTTTTATCGGACAAGGTTCCTGTAGATGAGGAAGTTGCTGTTCCCCCTCCTACTGATATTCCCTTGAGGACTCTGTCAGATGGAGAGGAGCCTAAAGCTGCTTAGCCCCCTATGGACTTTAATTAAATCAAGATGATTTTTTTTTAAGGATCTTTGTCCGGATCTTTTTGTAACTGCTGCTCCTCGTTCGCCTAAACGTCAGAGCTTACACTAGGCCTAGCTACTTCGAAGCCGTTGTTTTTAAGCTAGTGCTCTCTCGCTCTCCTAGAGAGCTTTACGTTGGCTAGGCGACTGGTTTTTCACCAGGAGGAGTTTGGGGGATACAGCCTTTGCTTTCCCTTCTTTTAAACTGGCTTATAGAGCGAGAGTCTGATATGACACAAGAGAAGTTCTCGGCTTGGGAGTTCATGCCTCTGCCCAGATAGACTTCTCAAATCTCGTAGACTCTCCCTGGCGCCTGGCCAGGAGACGCTCCAAGTTTTTTACAGGTCAACTTCACAGCTGTTTTCGAGCCTTTGAAGTTTTGCTGTACAATTATGTCATGCATAAACAAGGCTTTCAGGGATGGAAAGCGGTACCGCCTCAGTCGCTAACCCCGTCTGTTGCCGCACCTGCTCCCGTAGACTCTAAATGGGCTTTGCTGCAAGACATGCAGTCCAAGCTTGCGTCCTTGATAGAGGACTTTAATGCGGAGAAGGTTGCTACCGAACCTTCTGGCCAACAACCTTCCAACCGGTCGGTTGTGCGCCCTGTTGACGCTGAGGTAACCTACTCGCGTCTGCCAGTTGAGGTGGTTCCTCCACCGATGCGACCCAGTGTGGGATGCCAGCCGCACGTTGTCGTTAAGCGACGCTCGGAGGTGGTTGTTGACGTTCAGGACGTTCAACAACCAGCAGAGGTGACTTGTTTTGACGCAGTGCGTCAACCTCAGCAACCCGGTAGGGTGTTGACTGCACAACCCAGACGGTCTAGACAGTCTCGGGTTGACGCTGTGCTTCCTCGCACACCCATGGTTGTTGACAGTTCACAGACTGTGCAGCAGTTCCATGATGTTGCGTCCGGCTCCGTCACGCATGCACCAGTGCGACCGGACTCAGCGAGCCAGACGTTGCCCACTCCGTTGCCGTTTCCTCATCAGTTTTCGGATGAGGAACCCTCTGATGAGGATGTTGCTGAACAACAAGACGATCAGCCCCCAGAATAGATCAAGCCCTGCTATCCATCCAGAAGATGCTGAAGAAGGAACGCTGCTCAGTCAGGCTGTGGATGAGTCTGGTAGGGACGCTGTCATCCGTGGAACAATTTGTGTCACTAGGAAGACTACACCTCCGTCCTCTTCATACCATCTAGCTTTTCACTGGAAAAAGGACAAGACGCTAGAAGCGGTCTCGATCCCGGTTTCCGAAAAGATAAAGTCTTGTCTGACTTGGTGGAAGGACAATATCAACCTAAGAGAGGGTCTTCCCCTGGCTGTTCAGACTCCCAACCACGTTCTCTTCTCGGACGCATCGGAGTGTTATGTCCTACATTATGACTTTACTAATACATAAGAATAGATAAGTGAATTCTGTGCTTACGTACAGTACAGTATGTATTTAAATGTGTTCCGACTTACATCAAAACTCAAGTTACATGTTGTAGGAACAATCTCAAATTTTGATATAATAAGATCAACAATAGTACAGTAGTCATATGCATAGCTATTGTGAACAAAATATATTAAATTAAACTTTCTGAAAAAACTCTCCTTTAGGGGCAGTAATGCTAATACTGTACTAAAGTGACCTTTAGGTATTTTGCTATTACTACACTTGACCCTTTTACCCCCAATGGACGTACTGGTATGTTTCACAAAACTCATCCCTTTACCCCCATGGACGTACTAGTACGTCCCTGCAAAAAAATATTTTTTTAAATATTTAACTTAGCCGGTGAATATATAGCTGCAACTCTGTTGCTCGACAGACAAACTCTACGGAAAAACTCGCCAGCGATCGCTACACAGGTTGCGGGTGTGCCCAACAGCGCCATCTGTCGACCAGATACCCAGCTCTTATGTAAACAAAGACTCAATTTTCTCTCTGTCGACGTGTCGACAAGACGTACTTTACTCGCTGTTGCTAAACTGGAGTTTTTCACATCATATTGGTGAAGTACTATATTCTGGTTTTGAGCTTTCGCAATGCAGGTGTTTTATCTTCATCTTAAATCTTGAACTCGTTTTGGATAGATTTAATTATGGTGACAAAGAGAGTATGGACTTTCTTTCACTTTTAAATGGCCGACCCTTCCCTTAGACGGAAGTGTGTTTAGGCTTTTAGTAATTATCTTATCACGTTATAAATTATTTATAGATTTTCCTCTATATATTTTATATCTCTCCGCCTTTATTAGGCCTCTTCGATTAACTTTCCATTTATTATAAAAAAATAAAAATAAATTTTAATGTTTTGTTTATATGCGACCTTTCCTGAGAGTAGGCGGTCCTAACTTGGAAACCGAAGTTAATCAACGTTGAGCCCTTTATATCGTAAATAGCTTTTAAAGAGCTAAGGATTTAAAACTTTTTAAATGTAATATTTTATGAAAGATTTTCTTTGATAGTCTTCGTACTGTTTTCAAAGATGAACTAACGTTTAGTTTATTTATGCTACGCAGTTGTTGACGTTCAGGACGTTCAACATGCGCTCTATCGTTACGATAGAGAGAGAGTGTATCACGGTTTCACTTTGCAGTAAGAGTAAATCGATTCTGACGTTTTGTTCATTCTTTCTTAGCTTAAATGTTTTAAATTCTATTTTAAAGGAACTTTTTATTTGAAAAACCTTTCAGTTTTTTCCTTTAGTCAAATAACATGTTTTTTTTTTTTGACGAGATATAATTGGGCTCTTCTCTTAGGTGCGAAATCAAGAGAGAAAGAGAGAGAGAGATAGAGACGGAGGGAGAGAGAGGAGAGAAAACGTTCCGTTCAAGCGGGTAACGTTGTTCTCGAGTTACTCTCGTCCCTAGTTTCTGTACGGGGAGGAAGGATAAAACGTTTTTAGTTTTTTATTCTCGTCCCCAGGCTATGTGCGGTGAGAGATTGAAAATGTAGTTTATATGAACTAGTGTTTAGTCTCTTTCCCAGCCACTGATTTTTTTATCTTAAAATATGTTTTCTGTTTTTTTGCTGGTATTAATGAGCTTGCATTATACGACTGATTTCGCAATTACTGCCTTTTAATGAAGGGTAGAATTGCGTGTTTCAGGTAGAAATCAGTAAAAGTTTCGATTTCAGTGAAATAAGTGCAAAACAGAAAATCGAAGTGATAAAGTGATATGCGCAAAGTGTTACAGTGTTGCGTCCGAGGGTTCGTCTGTTCGTGCCTGTCGTTCACCTAGTCCGGGACCTCTTGCATGCTCCCAAGCCCAGGGGAGAAGTAATGTCAAACGACTTATGGGTTCGAGAGGCCTTGATCAACGAACAGACGTTTCCCTCTATGGTATCGGGTGTATCTTACCAAGATCTCCCCTACCATAAGACGAGAGAGACGTTGTTTCTCCTCGTCATCCGAAGGCTTTTCGCATAAGAAACCTGTCACAAGGTTTCGAAGCCCTTAAGCGAAAGTCAGTCCTTTCAGGACAGGTCCAGCGTCCTGGTTACAGCCATTAGGACAGCTCTGACCCTATGCAGTCATCGGATAACTGCTCGCCGCCTAACAAAAGCGTAACACAGACTCAGAGAGTCTTTTTTGTTGGCAAAGTGTTGCGGTCACAGACGTTACCCTCATCTCTTACCACAACCATTTCCGTTGATCCTTAATGGGTTGTATGGCAAGACATGCAGAATATGCTTGCCTCCCTTATGGAAGACTATTCTGCCGATTAGTCCGTTGAGTCTAGCCGTTTATCTCATCGATATCCTGGCTTTCAGCCAACCTAACGTTCCTTTGTGCTTACTGTTGACGTTGGCGTAGCTAAGTCACGTCAGTCAGGTTGTTTAGAACCACACTCGATGCGGTCTCGTGTGGTTTTTCAGCCGCATTTGGACGTTAGGCCACTTGCTGATGCTCCTGTTGACGTTCAAGACGTTCACTAACAATCGGAGTTGACTTGTTTTGACGCTGTGCGTCAACCTCCGCATTCTAGAGTTGTTTTGACTGCTCAGTCTAGGCAGTCAAAGCAGTCTCGAGTGGACGCTGTGCGTCCTCACGCACCTGTTGTGGTTGACAGTTCAGTTGTTGACAGTTCACAGACTGTCAAGCAGTTACATGACGTTGCGTTCTGGTCCGCTACTAATGCACCAGTGAGTGTGGACTCTGCTTGTAAAGCATTGCCACCACGGTAGGTCTCTCCCTTGCTTGAGACTCAGCTTTTATCGGACAAGGTTCCTGTAGATGAGGAAGTTGCTGTTCCCCCTCCTACTGATATTCCCTTGAGGACTCTGTCAGATGGAGAGGAGCCTAAAGCTGCTTAGCCCCCTATGGACTTTAATTAAATCAAGATGATTTTTTTTTAAGGATCTTTGTCCGGATCTTTTTGTAACTGCTGCTCCTCGTTCGCCTAAACGTCAGAGCTTACACTAGGCCTAGCTACTTCGAAGCCGTTGTTTTTAAGCTAGTGCTCTCTCGCTCTCCTAGAGAGCTTTACGTTGGCTAGGCGACTGGTTTTTCACCAGGAGGAGTTTGGGGGATACAGCCTTTGCTTTCCCTTCTTTTAAACTGGCTTATAGAGCGAGAGTCTGATATGACACAAGAGAAGTTCTCGGCTTGGGAGTTCATGCCTCTGCCCAGATAGACTTCTCAAATCTCGTAGACTCTCCCTGGCGCCTGGCCAGGAGACGCTCCAAGTTTTTTACAGGTCAACTTCACAGCTGTTTTCGAGCCTTTGAAGTTTTGCTGTACAATTATGTCATGCATAAACAAGGCTTTCAGGGATGGAAAGCGGTACCGCCTCAGTCGCTAACCCCGTCTGTTGCCGCACCTGCTCCCGTAGACCCTAAATGGGCTTTGCTGCAAGACATGCAGTCCAAGCTTGCGTCCTTGATAGAGGACTTTAATGCGGAGAAGGTTGCTACCGAACCTTCTGGCCAACAACCTTCCAACCGGTCGGTTGTGCGCCCTGTTGACGCTGAGGTAACCTACTCGCGTCTGCCAGTTGAGGTGGTTCCTCCACCGATGCGACCCAGTGTGGGTTGCCAGCCGCACGTTGTCGTTAAGCGACGCTCGGAGGTGGTTGTTGACGTTCAGGACGTTCAACAACCAGCAGAGGTGACTTGTTTTGACGCAGTGCGTCAACCTCAGCAACCCGGTAGGGTGTTGACTGCACAACCCAGACGGTCTAGACAGTCTCGGGTTGACGCTGTGCTTCCTCGCACACCCATGGTTGTTGACAGTTCACAGACTGTGCAGCAGTTCCATGATGTTGCGTCCGGCTCCGTCACGCATGCACCAGTGCGACCGGACTCAGCGAGCCAGACGTTGCCCACTCCGTTGCCGTTTCCTCATCAGTTTTCGGATGAGGAACCCTCTGATGAGGACGTTGCTGAACAACAAGACGATCAGCCCCCAGAATAGATCAAGCCCTGCTATCCATCCAGAAGATGCTGAAGAAGGAACGCTGCTCAGTCAGGCTGTGGATGAGTCTGGTAGGGACGCTGTCATCCGTGGAACAATTTGTGTCACTAGGAAGACTACACCTCCGTCCTCTTCATACCATCTAGCTTTTCACTGGAAAAAGGACAAGACGCTAGAAGCGGTCTCGATCCCGGTTTCCGAAAAGATAAAGTCTTGTCTGACTTGGTGGAAGGACAATATCAACCTAAGAGAGGGTCTTCCCCTGGCTGTTCAGACTCCCAACCACGTTCTCTTCTCGGACGCATCGGACGTGGGCTGGGGCGCGACACTAGACGGTCGGGAATGCTCAGGACTGTGGAACTCGAGTCAGAGGAGCATGCATATCAACTGCAAGGAGCTGTTGGCAGTACATCTGGCCTTGAAAAGCTTCAAGTCTCTCCTTCGAGGCAAAGTGGTGGAAGTTAACTCGGACAACACCACGGCCTTGGCGTACATCTCCAAACAAGGAGGTACCCACTCACTGACGTTGTACGAGATCGCAAGGGACCTGCTCATCTGGTCAAAAGGTCAAGACATCTCCCTAGTAACGAGGTTCATCCAAGGCGACTTGAACGTCATAGCAGATTGTCTCAGTCGGAAAGGGCAAGTAATTCTAACCGAATGGACCCTCCACAAGGATGTGTGCAAGAGACTTTGGGCCACTTGGGGTAAACCATCCATAGATCTCTTTGCAACCTCGCTGACCAAGAGCCTTCCAATCTATTGCTCTCCAGTCCCGGACCCAGCAGCAATACATATAGATGCTTTCCTCCTAGATTGGTCACATCTGGATCTCTACGCATTCCCACCGTTCAAGATTGTCAACAAGGTACTGCAAAAGTTCGCCTCTCACGAAGGGACAAGGTTGACGTTAGTTGCTTCCCTCTGGCCCGCGAGAGAATGGTTCACCGAGATACTTCGATGGTTAGTAGACGTTCCCAGTAGTCTTCCTCTAAGGGTAGACCTTCTACGTCAGCCACACGTAAAGAAGGTACTCCAAAGCCTCCACGCTCTTCGTCTGACTGCCTTCAGACTATCGAAAGACTCTCGAGAGCTAGAGGCTTTTCGAAGGAAGCAGCCAGTGCGATTGCTAGAGCAAGGAGAGCGTCTTCCATTAGAGTCTACCAATCGAAGTGGGAAGTCTTCCGAGACTGGTGCAAGTCAGTTTCTGTATCCTCGACCAGTACCTCTGTAGCTCAAATAGCTGTTTTTTCTCTTATACCTGAGAAAAGGACGATCCCTTTCAGCTCCCACTATCAAGGGCTACAGAAGCATGTTGGCATCGGTCTTCCGGCATAGAGGCTTAGATCTTTCCAAACATAAAGATCTGCAAGACCTCCTTAAGTCTTTTGAGACCACCAAGGAGCGTCGTTTGGCTACCCCTGGATGGAATTTAGACGTGGTACAAAGATTCTTCATGTCAGACAGGTTGGAGCCGTTACAATCAGCCTCCCTGAAAGATCTTACTCTTAAGACTCTTTTCCTGGTATGCTTAGCCTCGGCTAAAAGAGTCAGTGAGATTCATGCCTTCAGCAAGAACATCGGATTTTCGTCAGAAAAAGCCACTTGTTCGCTGCAACTTGGTTTTCTAGCCAAAAATGAGCTGCCTTCTCGGCCTTGGCCTAAATCTTTCGATATCCCCAGCTTATCGGAGATCGTAGGCAATGAACTAGAAAGAGTCTTATGCCCTGTTAGAGCTCTTAAGTTCTATTTAAAGCGTACTAAACCTTTACGAGGCCAATCTGAAGCTTTATGGTGTTCAGTTAAGAAACCATCCTTGCCTATGTCAAAGAAGGCTTGGTCAGACTTTATCAGATTGTTAATACGAGAAGCTCATTCACATCTGAGTGAGGAAGACCGAACTTTGCTTAAGGTGAAGACGCACGAAGTTAGAGCTGTAACAACTTCCGTGGCCTTTAAGCAAAATATATCTCTGCAAAGTATAATGGACGCAACCTATTGGAGAAGCAAGTCAGTGTTCGCGTCATTTTACTTGAAAGATGTCCAGTCTCTTTACAAGAACTGCTACACACTGGGACCATTCGTAGCAGCGAGTGCAGTAGTGGGTGAGGGCTCAACCACTACAATTCCCTAATTTTTATCCTTTTAATCTGTCTCTTGAAATGTTGTTTTTTTATGGGTTGTCCGGAAGGCTAAGAAGCCTTTCGCATCCTGGTTGATTTGGCGGGTGGTCAAAGTCATTTCTTGAGAGCGCCTAGATTAGGGGTTTGATGAGGTCCTGTTGTATGGGTTGCAACCCTTGATACTTCAGCTCCTAGGGGTCGATCAGCATCCTAAGAGGATCGCGAGGCTCCGTAAGGAAGACGTACTTAAAAGGCAGAGTAATTGTTCAAGTCGACTTCCTTACCAGGTACCTATTTATTTTGTTTTTGTTATTTTGATAACTTCTAAAATGAAATAAAAAACTCTTAGCTCATAAAATGTAAACATATATTACTGGTCTCTACCCACCATCCTGGGTGTGAATCAGCTATATATTCACCGGCTAAGTTAAATATTTAAAAATGATATTTTGATTATAAAATAAATTTTTGAATATACTTACCCGGTGAATATAAATTAAATGACCCTCCCTTCCTCCCCAGAGACGCAGTGGGACGAGGAGAAAATTGAGTCTTTGTTTACATAAGAGCTGGGTATCTGGTCGACAGATGGCGCTGTTGGGCACACCCGCAACCTGTGTAGCGATCGCTGGCGAGTTTTTCCGTAGAGTTTGCCTGTCGAGCAACAGAGTTGCAGCTATATATTCACCGGGTAAGTATATTCAAAAATTTATTTTATAATCAAAATATCATTTTTACATTTTTTGCATATTTTTGATAACTTTATGAGAAACTTCAGGCATTTTTCAAAATAATGAGACCAACCTGACCTCTCTATGACAAAAATTAAGGCTGTTAGAGCAATTTAAAAAAAATCTATTGCAAAATGTGCTTAAAAAAAAAAAAGCCTGGGGTTTAACGCTTGGAAAGTTCCAAATAGCGTTGGGGGTAAAAGGGTTAAACAACAATATCAAAAGAAATTTAATGTTTTTCAGAGTTAAACTCAACAGTTTTGTTAACTGAATCAGCTCCCTGTTCTTTCCAAGCTCTTTTGAAAGACAAGTGTTAAACTTATTCTCCAATAGAAAGAAACTGCCTTCTTTTGAAGGGGTAACCGATTTGTTTGAAACAGGTACAGTACATGCATTGATGTTTTGGTGGACAAACCCGCTTCGAAAAACTGTATTCAGAAACAAGCATATGCTCTTCCTAAGGCATAGCCTGAGACACTAAAAGAGGATTAAGCTCTTGAGAAGTATTTAGAACATCCACAACTTTAGGCAATAACAAAAACGTCTGAACCTTCGCTGGTGCTAAGGAGGAAAGAAGGTAGGGGGGTGGGGAGGTGTAGCGGTGAGGGGTGGATAGTCGTAGTAGAAGGCAGCAGTCGGGTGTAGGTCAGCACCTCGTAGTTCCAGGGGATGTTGATGAAGGAGAGGTCTAACTGGTGAGGGACCTATGGTCGTGGTTTTCTCACGCCCCAGTAACTATACCGACACTCATAGAAGTGAGCGACCTGGGTTAATTCCTGGCATTCCATGCAACCCTTTTTTCTCTGGTATATTTAGCAATATTTATGCCTTAGAAATGGTGCTATAAGGAGCATTTCACTCGGCGACACAGGTTCCTCGCCCAGAAATAGATTTTTCCTAAGTCAAAATCCCTTTATTTTCTCAATTCTACCTCTTACTGCCTAATATACCATTAAATTACTCAAGTTTCAATTTTAAATCATCTAAACCTAACACTCCTACATGCTGAATGCCAAACAACTAACCGGGACTACATTAACCCTCTTTATGCCACCCCAACCCAATTTTTTCCCTTCTATTCTTTACCGCAACTTCAGGATCTTCATACTAGATTTGACTAATTTTGTACAAGAAAGTATTAAATCTTCTGGTTGTGGTGGCCAATGTGCCAACGTCCCTGACTGATGATCGCCAGACTGGGGTTCGAGTCCCGCTCAAACTCGTTAGTACTTTTGGTCACTGCAACCTCACCAACCTTGTGAGTTAAGGATGAGGGGTTTGGAAGAACCTATAGTTCTATCTTCTGAGTCATCAGCAACCATTGTCTGACACTCCTTGGGCCTAGCTTGGGTGGAGAGGATGCTTGGGCACTGATCATATTTATATATGGTCAGTCTCTAGGGTATTAGACCCAGTACTGTATATCAAAACAAGTAAAGAACATGCTAAGCCTTGGCAATGAACATAGATCAACTTAGGATCCCATTGTAACAATACTAACCTATTCACTTTGCAATCTGATCAAAATCTGGTGAAAGATAACATACGTATTTTCCATCTTAATAGGGCTTAGCTTTATGGCCCACACTTTAAATACAGTAGATCGCTGACAAAAACAAAGCCGATCGAGGTCTGGCCAAAGAGAATGAGAAATCACGATGGTGGGAGCTTGGAGAGGGTTTTGTTTACTTAAGTGCTCTACACCTCACCGAGTCGTTCCCGCAGGGACAAAGGGACTAAAGAGTTAACAAATATCTTTGCAAACTCATTAATTTATCATTATTTTGGCAGAGCTTTACATTTGAAAGATGAATAGCACATGAATTTGAGATAAGTATAGAATTAATTCATTTTAGTTTAGAATTAAGTTATTGTAATAGAAGAGAAAATAATTTAGTTGCAAGTTTCAGCTAGTTGTATAGGATGGAGTTTTACTGAATAGAATCTCTACTGACAATAGCACAATGTTCTCCATATTCTAAGATTGGTTCCTTACCATAGCACAATGTTCTCCATATTCTAAGATTGATTTCTTACCATGTACTGTTAAGTACAATTATTAAAAGGTACTGTTACCATATATTTTTTATGAACATGTATAAATCAATAGCTGTAACATAAAATCTGATTACTTACTCGGCAACATCACGAACATCTTTCTGAAGAGTAGCAGAATCAACCATAAAAATTATCCCTCTTGCTAGTTTCTTCACCTTTTCAAAGGCATTTATCCTAATACGTTCATGACCAGGCAAGTCATAAATGGTGAGAGATTTCTGCAAGAAAAAACATAAAAAATTCTAATACTCTTTTACATATCAACTCCACTTCAACTACCAGTATTACTGTTGTTAAAATATTTTATATTAATTGTTCATTACTTCTCTTGTAATTTATTTCCTTTTTCCTTTCCTAATTGGGCTATTTTTCCCTGTTGAAGCCCTCGGGTTTATAGCCTTCTGGTTTTCCAACTAGGGTTGTAGCTTACCTAGTAATAATAATAATATTAGAAGAGACGCTACCATGAAAAACTAGTGTTAACTATTTCAATACTTAGTAAACTTTATTGCTGGTCCTCTGAAAGGGACAGTCCCAATACCTAAATTTAGTACAAATATTTCTACAACTCTCGCCATCAGTATAATAGACTACCCTAGGTAGTGCTCCCCACCCCTCCAAGGTCACAGCTTTAAAAGTACTTGACTGCCCTTGTTCTCATCATCCATTCTTACCTGGGAGCTTACCATAAATCTACAAGGAACCTTCCCACCTATATGGATGGGGAAGAGGGCAGGGAAAACTAATGAGAGCTCGCAGTGCTAGGAATACCACTCGCATTTCCAATAGCATGTAGGTGTTTTTTGTCAGGAGACCATTTTGGAGCAAATTGATTCCTTAAGTGTGCAACCCATCCCTCATTGGATGAGTCCAAGAACATAAGCATCTCTGAAGCTGGGGAGTGAAGTGGAACTTTCCTGGTGCAGTTTTAATCCTTCAGCCACCCGGAAAGTTCATCCCATACCTCTTGTTCCACTGGAACAGGAGGTAAGGGAGATAACTGGCTCCTGACAACCAATGAGGTGATCACTGGTGGAAACAGGTCCATATGGACCTAGCCTCTCTGAGAAATGATGTCCCAGAAGACATTGCAAAACCGATCTGGGAGTTTTCTCAATAGGAATGGGATCACCACCTTTCTGAGCCTGCAAAAGTAATCTTCTGATCAAGACTTTCCATGCTTCCCAGGTACTTCATCCTCTGCTTGGCCATAAGGCTAAACTTCTGAACTTCTACTCCGGATAGCTGGGTTGGTAGCGTCGCGGGCTTCTGTTTCAGAGGTCCCGAGTTCGCGTCCCAGCCAGGACGCGGATAGTGTGAGACCTTCTACCAGGGGGTACTCCCCAGGGTGGCGCTAGTGATAGTCCCTGCTGGCTTATGGTCGCCCGAGCAGAATGATGTAGATCGTCTAAGTGGAGACCTAAAACCCGCAACTTTTTCAACTTTTAACCACAACATAAGGACAGTATTTTTTGTTGATCCTGTAGCAGCTACCAGGATAAGCCAGTCAGTAGGATACCTCAAAAGATATATCCAATTCAAGTGGGCCCAAACTGTGACAAGAGTAGACACTCCTTTCAACACTTGGGGAGCAATGGACAGTCTACAGCACAGGACTTTTATCTGATATACTACTACCTTTAGGATAAAGTGAAGGTACTTTCTGTAAGACTGATGATGAATGTATATTTTAAAGTGCAGATCTCTGTTATATTGTTTCGGGTGGTTTTACCTATTAGAAAACAAATTTCTGAAATGCTCTAACTTAAAAATTCTTTAGGTCTAAGATTTAAATATTTTCAAGAATAAGAATTATAATTGAGGTGGTAACAGAGTAATACAATAAAAAAGTCAAAGATTTAAATAATACAGACAACTTACAAAAATATACTTTATTACATATCTAAAGAAGTTACACTTTTACAAAATATTGGTTGTTCCTCTGGCTTCTGGTGCCTTTGGCAAGTTGCCTCATCTAGGACGCCCAGCAGGTGCAGGACATCCTACCAAATACCCTGACGACTTCCAGACATTAATTGTAGCTAGAGACAGTTCCAGCGAACTCACTGCCTCTCGGGGACAATTTTGAGGAGCTTCCACCTCAGCTCTTGGTCTAGGATACGACAAGGGTAGGCAGGCTGGTATAGGGAGGCCAAACACACACAGTAAAAGTTTCAGCAGTTTGCCTCCTTCCAGGTGACACTGCTGAAACTGGCTCTCCTCCCAGCATCCCGTTTCCCTCAAGCTCCTCGATACCAATCGAGAATGAGATCCTTCATCTTTGGGTATGTGGTCTCAGACCACCTTTAGGCTGAAAAGACCTGTTTGATCTCCCCTGCCAGGAACCTTCCAAGCTCAGCGGTCCACTGACCGGAGCTTCTCTCAGTACACCTGCTGATGCAGTATACAGTACCTCAAAATCCCTAAGGAAGAAGGCGAAGCTTTGACCAGTGTCCAACTGGAAGACCCCAGGTTTGCGACTCTTCCGAGATTCAAGGGCCTTGATCAAATCAGACAGATGGCGGTCTGACTGTCGGGACCCATGTTTCTCAGCAGACACTGTCAGCTGAGCTGACATTAAAGCAGGAGCTGGAGTGATTGCCTGAAGAATCACTATCAGGATCTACATCGCAGGAAGACTCCTTGGCCTAGTGTCTCCACTCGAGGATGGCCCCTGACTTGGCAGCATCCCCCTCAACAGTAGCTGCTGGGACCCCTTCCGGTCTGCCATAATATGCCTGGTCAGCCAGGAAATGACCCCTTACTCCACTGATAGGATTCTTAAGCAGGCTCAATGGATTAGTAGCTAGAAAAGGTGGAGGCAAGATGTCCAAACAAGGCAGGAGACTTTCACACACCTACTACAGTTGAAAGGTTGGCCGTGAACACTGGAGGGGGCTAGAGTACTCCAATCAATGGACCCTCTCCAGTCACTAGAAGTCCACGACCATTTATATTTGGCCAGACCAGTGAGGTGGAGGAAGCACTGGTTGTCACGGTTATTGTGACCCCAATGGCAACAGGACAGGATTGCAACGACCCAATGGTCTCAATCATCGCCAACTGGAGCTTCAAGGGTCGGACCTCAGAAATCAAGTCACTTGTACGCCAGCGATGTCCAAGGAAGATCAACTTTCTTAGGTCCAAAATGTTGTTGCTGGCCACACAGAGCAAAGTGATGACCACTGCAACAGGAACAAGGATGAGGAGTTTAAAGGCAGGTTTGCACATAAACTTGTCACATATTTGCAGCTTACCCAAACACAACTGTATATTCTTGTATTCTTCCTTTAACTTGATTCTTGAACACAACACACTGCATAAAATTCTAAAACAACCAAATTAGACAGGTAGCAAGAGTACATGTGTAATACTTGCAGCTGTATTCAAAAGCCGAGTGTCTAATTGACTGACAGCTGGGCTGGGCTTCTCCAAACTGCTGATAATTATACTGTACTACATCGTTAAATCTTCACAGCCGGTCCAAATTCACTGATGTCATATTTCTTTTAAAGGACGATAGATTTTATTCATGTAGGAACAACAAATTATTCATTATAATTATTTCACAAAAAGTCTTATAAAAAAATGACTCGGAAAGGTGTCATTGGTGCAAATTTAATGTAATAAGAATTACAAAAGTGTGCCATACCAATAAAAATTACAGGTAATCACAGACTTGATTTTTGCAGCATTTTGAGAGAAGTTAAATAACTTTGCTTTCATGAAGTGATTGATATGATAATGCAGTAGCTTTGCCTTTCTTTGATGCTAAAAACATTGACTTTTCCTGTAAATCTTCATCTAACCTACCAGTACAGAAGTATATGGGCCCTCTGTTCTCTATCAGTTTTACCTTAGACACTAGCAACGTGTTTACTAACAAAACAAACTCAAAAGTTAACATACCTTTCCATATGTATATTCTCCTGAAGATTCTTTCATTGATGTCACTGAAACAACTTCTTGATTATGGCAGAGTCTTGAAAATAATAGTGTCTTTCCAGATTCACAAAGGCCAACAAGAAGTACACCACGCTTTTTACTGCCACCTCGAAATAGCCGAAATATGAGCACTGAAAAAGAAGGAGGCTTGTAGAGTTCTCAATTATATCAATCAAATATAATAAAACCTGTAATTTTTAAAGGAAATTTTATTCTAAAGATGCAACAAGCCACAGCCTTGCAAAGTGATTGACTTTTAAAAGCAATTTGTATTTTTCCTACTTATACAACCCCAGACTTCATTCTAATTAGGAGTACGTGTATTGCCCAAGTTAATCTGGAATAGCCATTGAATCATAAATAAGATATAATTAGGAAACGACAGATATGTGAGAGTATCCAGCCACCAGCCTTGACCGAGAATTTTAATTTTGACATTCGGCCTCAGGACTGAGAGGGAGAATCAGGTTTATATCGCTAGGAAAAATTCCAGGTACCTTAAAATGTTGGTATTTGGAATCTTTCCTCCTTTAATTAGCCGACAGTCTTTATGACCTAGAATGAAGAGGTCTTTCCCCGGGGACGTGTCTAGCTTCCTAGTACCAAAGAAGAGCAAAGGGAGATGACTTCAATAACCTACTTATCAGCTAATCATTGTGATAAGAAGCAAGTAATAGGGATAAGAAGCAGTTAGGATATACGTATGGCAGTAATAGGGATAAAAAGCAGTTAGGAGATGTGCCAGTAATAGGGATAAGAAGCAGTTAGGATTTGTGCCAGTAATAGGGATAAGAAGCAGTTAGGAGTTGTGCCAGTAATAGGGATAAGAAGCAGTTAGGAGTTGTGCCAGTAATAGGGATAAAAAGCAGTTAGGAGTTGTGCCAGTAATAGGGATAAAAAGCAGTTAGGAGTTGTGCCAGTAATAGGGATAAAAAGCAGTTAGGAGTTGTGCCAGTAATAGGGATAAGAAGCAGTTAGGATTTGTGCCAGTAATAGGGATAAGAAGCAGTTAGGAGTTGTGCCAGTAATAGGGATAAGAAGCAGTTAGGATTTGTGCCAGTAATAGGGATAAGAAGCAGTTAGGATTTGTGCCAGTAATAGGGATAAGAAGCAGTTAGGAGTTGTGCCAGTAATAGGGATAAGAAGCAGTTAGGAGTTGTTCCAGTAATAAGGATAAAAAGCAGTTAGGAGTTGTGCCAGTAATAGGGATAAAAAGCAGTTAGGAGTTGTGCCAGTAATAGGGATAAGAAGCAGTTAGGATTTGTGCCAGTAATAGGGATAAGAAGCAGTTAGGAGTTGTGCCAGTAATAGGGATAAGAAGCAGTTAGGATTTGTGCCAGTAATAGGGATAAGAAGCAGTTAGGATTTGTGCCAGTAATAAGGATAAGAAGCAGTTAGGATTTGTGCCAGTAATAGGGATAAGAAGCAGTTAGGAGTTGTGCCAGTAATAGGGATAAAAAGCACTTAGGAGTTGTGCCAGTAATAGGGATAAAAAGCACTTAGGAGTTGTGCCAGTAATAGGGATAAAAAGCAGTTAGGAGTTGTGCCAGTAATAGGGATAAGAAGCAGTTAGGATTTGTGCCAGTAATAGGGATAAGAAGCAGTTAGGATTTGTGCCAGTAATAGGGATAAAAAGCAGTTAGGAGTTGTGCCAGTAATAGGGATAAAAAGCAGTTAGGAGTTGTGCCAGTAATAGGGATAAAAAGCAGTTAGGAGTTGTGCCAGTAATAGGGATAAAAAGCAGTTAGGAGTTGTGCCAGTAATAGGGATAAAAAGCAGTTAGGAGTTGTGCCAGTAATAGGGATAAAAAGCAGTTAGGAGTTGTGCCAGTAATAGGGATAAAAAGCAGTTAGGAGTTGTGCCAGTAATAGGGATAAAAAGCAGTTAGGAGTTGTGCCAGTAATAGGGATAAGAAGCCATTAGGATTTAGGCCAGTAATAAGTTTGGGGAGACGTTATACTAAGGAGCAGAAAATCTTTTGTATCCCAGAAAAATAAACACGTGGAAGTGTGAACGAGGGCATTTTTATTATTACTAAAAGGGGGAAGATTATCCAGTGCAATAAGTCAAATTCAACTCTTACAGAGCTAGCCAAAATATATTTTGGAATGACAAGAGCAATGAACGCCTGTACAGTACTGTATACTTAAACATATTCTCAGGGAAGCGATCATTCCAGATGCATACCTTCTCAACTGAGGCACAACTTGAGAACCTATAAAGATCGTCTTGAGTACACTAGATATGTTTCCGGTAACTACTGTTCCTCCCTCATATACTGTACGGTACTTGGGTTGAGATTAGTTACAGGTGTTCTCGTCACTCTGCTGGGAGAGAAGAAAAGTCTGATCACGTAGTCACTGGTCACAGTGGGACCGGATCAAGCGGTGACGGAGCTTTTAGACACCAGAGATAATCTGGAACGTAATATATGGAGATCGTGCTCATAAAGTTTTTGTGCACTGTAGAAATCGTACTCATAAAGCTTTTGTGCATTGTGATCATGCGCTTGGCAGAT
This sequence comes from Palaemon carinicauda, assembly GCF_036898095.1. Lineage (NCBI taxonomy): Eukaryota > Metazoa > Arthropoda > Malacostraca > Decapoda > Palaemonidae > Palaemon > Palaemon carinicauda. The sequence continues at coordinate 3,008,573 of NC_090735.1, forward strand.
CATGTTTGCTAAGCTCATGCAATTGATAGCTTGTGCAAGCAGACGATAATGCCTGATGTGCCCTCTCCAATGCCTTTTATCAAAAGCATCCTCTGCTCGCTATGACAAATTAGAAATACTTCATGGAGGTGCGATGGATTGAGATCTGGAAGTACGCATCGTTTGAGTCGATCATCATAATAAAGTCTAATGGCCTGATCGCCTGCCTGACTGTGCTTGGATTCTCCATCATGAACAAGGTTTGCAGAACAAACTCGTTCAGGCCTGAGAGGTCAATGGCTGGTCTCAAGCCTCCAGACACCTTCTCTACAAGAAAGAGTCAACTGAAGCAGCTTGGGGAGTTGTCGTCGAGCTCTTGGAGAAGACCCTTTACCAGCATGGTCTGAACTCTCTGCTAAGCCCTTCGCCAATCCCTGGTGGTAAGACGATTACGTCGCTGGTGGTTGAATCAGAGGATGAGGAGAATTGATGAACGGGAGGTGGTACCCGGACTGAAGTACATCCACAACCTACTGTTCCGCTATCTCTTCCATCGGGATTGCAAGCATCCTCCACAGATGGTATCATAAGACGACTAAACCCCCTAGCAGGAGTGTTGGCCTTGCTTTCTACTGCATCGCTTGCACCCTCGACATTGTCTACTATGAAAGGGCAGGTATTAGGCAAGTCCACACCTAAAATCCACTCTCATGCACTTCCTTTGAAACAAGCGCCATCACCTACAACTCCTTGGAAGGGGTACCTTGCAGTCCAAAGGAGATTCAAATAACTCACAGGGCGTCACCAACGTGCAAACCAAACAAAGACTTGTCCTGAGGGAGAAGCTTCCACGGGAAGGTCGTCCATCCTCAAGACTCGTCCCAAAGTCAAAGGGCCACCACTCTTCTTCATACAGCTTCCAGAAGAAACCAATGGGCAAGGGTTGGTGGGAAGCGTACCAGACGTTAGAGGACGAGGTCGGGATTTCTTTGACTTAGAGGATGACTGCAAAGGCGAAGAATACCTTTCAAACTTCTTCCCTCTTCTTACCAAACGCAATCCACTGGGAAGGTGACCACTACCAATTTCTGACTGCTAGTGTCCTCTGTAGGCAGGGCACAACAGACTGGGATCCTTCTCTTTCACACACGTGAAGATACCGCAATATTGTTCTGATACCCCCAGACAAGTCTGTATACCTGCAGGCATCCCCACAACAGCAAACAATCGCAAACAAGGTGGAAAGAAAAAAAAGAGAAAGGAATTAAACAGCCAAGCCACTGCAGCCAGTGGAAGAACTCTGTTCTCACTGACGGCTGAAAGTCATAAAAGTTTAACAGCCAAGTACTCCAGCTTTGCTGATATCCAAACTATGAAAAGGACAAAGATTTGTATTCGTGAAGGAACAAATTATCTCCTTCCTCCTCTGTCCTGGCAAGCAGTACGTGTTACCCTACACGTGTGGCCGAGTATTTTAGCATTATTTAATCATCAAATTAATCATGTAGTTTAATTGATCTGTGCTCTGCCGTGGCTCACTTTGCAACAACTAAAGAAATCTCACTTCTATCATATTCAAATGTATTGTGCTGCTGACTGCATACAATCCACTGATATATACTGTACACTTAACAAAGGGGTGAGTTTTAGCTTTGCATCCCAAAATCTGTGCAAACATTAGACTTTGCTTCTATTCCTCATTATCAGAATTGACATACTTTGCCTCCGGTCCTCATTATCAGACTAAATATATCAAACACACATTTCTGCAATAACATATCATTATCCACATGACGGTACTGAAATGGGGACATTTTTTACATTGTATATCCCAATATGGAAAATAACCAAGCGATTATGAATGTAAAACGTTGGGATTTAGATTCTGTTCGAACAAGTAACTTACGACTGAAACACCTATCAGAATTTTTATGAACTGCACACAGGAGCTGTTCGTAGCAGGTGTCAAGATGAAAATGGTAGTAGGAAAATGGGAATTTTTTCTTAAAAATTTGTAAGGAAAATGGGAATTTTTTCTTAAAAATTTGTAAGGAAAATGGGAATTTTTTCTTAAAAATTTGTAAGGAAAATGGGAATTTTTTCTTAAAAATTTGTAAGGAAAATGGGAATTTTTTCTTAAAAATTTGTAAGGAAAATGGGAATTTTTTCTTAAAAATTTGTAAGGAAAATGGGAATTTTTTCTTAAAAATTTGTAATTATGTTAACAGTGGCTGCCGATATGATATGGGGGTTCAAAATACTGTAGTGTATTTGAGTAGAATTATTTGATTATGTCCTTGCCAATGTCCTAACTAATATTGTACTGTACTGTAACAAAACCCCAGGAGATATCGGTATTCCATTTGATATTCAAAGCATCCAGTCTATAGGTACTTTCGATACCTTAATTTCCTGTCACTTACATATCCCATCAATTCTTCCGACTGGTTATTTTATGTAAATATGCATTTTCGACCATTTATATTGGTAAAGTTGTATTGTATTACAGGGTGTGATTTCCATTAACCGTAGGATATAGATATATATATATTTCTGAAACTATTCATTTGCGACGGGAACGAGTGTCATTTTCGGAGAGCGTAATTTTTTCTATAAGAAAAAGTAGTTTTTTTGCCTAGATTACATTGCCCTGTAATACACTACAATACCTTTTTATTTTTGTAAATCACACGTTTTTGATATTTCGTCTCTGAAAACTAACTTAAACTCAACCTAACTTAATCTAACATAGTAAATACATTATAACCTTGGAATTTGGTCCAGAGGGTGAATCTAGTACGTTGGAACAGGGTAAGGTAAAATTATAAAAGGTTTGTTTTACCATCATATACCATTTTCCCCAGTATGTTTTCCCCACACAAAACCCCAGGTTCCCACTGGGGGGTCCCCCATTATCAGAGGATATATATATATATATATATATATATATATATATATCATTAAGTATTTATTTGGGGTAAAAATAAGTGTAATTTTTAAAGCAAACGGGCATTTTTCTATAGGTAAAAGTTGTTCTTTAGTAGGAAAGTATTCCCCGTCCGTAACTATAATAAAACACAGGTTAAGCCATGAATAGGGTAGTGTAAGGAGAGATCGCAAGGGGCGTATCCCCCCCAGTAGGTAAGGATAAGGCTCCTAGGTTTGGGTTAGGTTACTGGGGGTAAGTCGGAAAGGATAAGGCTCCTAGGTTGCGTTAGGTTAGGTTGGGAACCTAATGATGTCAACCCCACATTTTACTAACAGTTACAAGAGTACCACCTAACCTAAGGTTCCCCACTTAACCTAAGGTTACCCACCTAACCTAACCTAACCTAGGAGACATATCCTTACTTACCTACCGGGGGAGCTACAACCTCTACCTGTCCCAACGAACTACATTCACCCCCTTTTAAAGACTATCCCGTGTACTTTCAAAGACTATCCTGTGTACTTTTAAAGACTATCCCGTGTACTTTGAAAGACTTTTCCGTGTACTTTGAAAGACTATCCCGTATACTTTTAAAGACTATCCCGTGTACTTTTAAAGACTATCCCGTGTACTTTTAAAGAGTATCCCGTGTACTTTGAAAGACTTTTCCGTGTACTTTGAAAGATTATCCCGTGTACTTTTAAAGAGTATCCCGTGTACTTTTAAAGACTTTTCCGTGTACTTTGAAAGACTATCCTGTGTACTTTTAAAGACTATCCCGTATACTTTTAAAGAGTATCCTGTATACTTTTAAAGACTATCCCGTGTACTTACCTATAGTCAAAATACCGACTAACACGGCAACAACCACCTGGCCAATGAACACATTTTCTTCATTCCATTCTGGCACGAATTTCTCAAAAGTCTCCTTCAGGGATATTCTCTTTTTCATTCTTATTTCCTCCTTCATTCTTATTTCCTCCTTCATTCTTATTTCCTCCTTCATTCTAACTTCTTCCTTCACGTCCATATTTAAATGTGCAACAATATTAGAGCGTAGAGACGAGAATATGAAGAATAACGTAGCAATATGCGAGGAGCTGCAGAACTGGAAAATTCAGATTTTGGAATGAGCCATTGAGACCTTCCGGCCCCTTCGTCGAAAGTGCTCCAAATATAAAACTTATTTTCGTCAATTTTAATCTAATATCTAATAAATTATACTTTTTAAAAATTTATATCATAATTATTATATGAATTTATCCTCAAATCATGTGCTAAACTCTAGAATTAAGTAAAGAATTATCTATAAAATAACCCGGAATTAACGCCACATTATGTCGAATGCGAAATGTAAACGAAATATAAAAATAAAACTTTTATTTTCGTCAATTTCAATCTGATATCTAATAAATTATACTTTTTAAAAATATATATTATATAATATATTCTTTATATGATTTTATTCTCGAATCATCTGCTAAACTTTGGAATTTAGTTCTCTATAAAATAACCCGGAATTAAGATTTTGGAAAGAGCCCTTCATCGAAAGTATTCCTAACATAAAAACTTTTATATTCGTCAATTTTAATCTAATATCTTATAAATTATACTTTTTAAAATTCATATTATATTGATTATAGGAATTTATCCTCAAATCATCTGCCAAACTTTGTAATTAAGTAAAAATTTATCTATAAAATAACCCGGAATTAACGCCACATTACGTCAAATGCGAAATGTAAACGAAAAACAAATGAATAAGTATTTATTATTATTATTATTATTACTTACTAAGCTACAACCCTAGTTGGGAAAGCAGTATGCTATAAGCCCAGGGGCTCCAACAGGGAAAATAGCTCAGTGCGGAAAGGAAAAAAGGAAAATAAAATATTCTAAGAAGAGTAACAACAATAAATATCTCCTATATAAACTATAAAAACTTTAACAAAACAAGAGGAAGAGAAATAAGATAGGAGAGTGTGCTCGAGTGTACC
>NC_090735.1:3018477-3055977 GCF_036898095.1 Palaemon carinicauda
ATAAATTGCACACTGCAAACTTGTTTGTCACCTCGGGTCGAAAACCACTCTCTCTCTCTCTCTCTCTCTCTCTCTCTCTCTCTCTCTCTCTCTCTCTCATAATTGGAGTATCTGTGACCCAGTCCTAATTTCAGCAGAGATGTAAATGTCAAATTACGAAAACACACCTGTTGTATAGTCAAAGCAGGTGTTCTCCACTTTCGTCACTTGACTTGTAGCTTTTCTTCAGTTTTGTGTCCGTCACCTTAGACTTGTGTTTGTGTGTGTGGCAGTGCATATTTCAGGGTAATTCTCTCTCTCTCTCTCTCTCTCTCTCTCTCTCTCTCTCTCTCGTTTCATTTAGTTATTATGACACTAACCTGATCAAAATGGCTGGGTAAATAATGCTCTCTCTCTCTCTCTCTCTCTCTCTCTCTCTCTCTGTTGTTTCATTTAGTTATTATGATGCTAACCTGATCAAAAGGCTGGGTAAATGATGTGCCCCCCCCTCTCTCTCTCTCTCTCTCTCTCTCTCTCTCTCTCATTTTATTTGGTTATTATGACACTAACCTGATCAAAATGGCTGGGTAAATAATGCGCTCTCTCTCTCTCTCTCTCTCTCTCTCTCTCTCTCGTGTTTCATTTAGTTATTATGATACTAACCTGATCATAAGGGCTGGGTAAATAATGTGCCCTCTCTCTCTCTCTCTCTCTCTCTCTCTCTCTCTCTCTCATTTTTATTTGGTTATTATGACACTAACCTGATCAAAATGGCTGGGTAAATAATGCTCTCTCTCTCTCTCTCTCTCTCTCTCTCTCTCTCTCTCCACTTGTTTTTTTCTCTTAATTCTGAAAAGTGCTTTTGACATTATATAGATCCCTTGTTTTACTGTTCTGCCATGTAATATAAATTTAATATTATTAGGGGTTATAATTGCATATACAATCCAAAAATATCTATGGACATTCGTTCAAATCACTATAAGGGGAGACGAACATTATTTTGGCATTAATTGAATTGGCTGGATAATTATTTCTTATCACGTTTATCTTGCGTTAGACGAGATAAGCACCTGACAACTGAACTAAATCAAACAAGATCTGTTGGCGATATTCAGTGAACTGAGTATACTTCATAATCCATGTAGTGCTTCGGTTGAAGTCTATTGGATGTGATAGTGTTCATATAACTGAACTATCAACGGATATGACTAAACTTCTTTCATATTTCTTTTGCTAGTGATATTAAAAGTTAGGTGAAAGGAAATTGAAATATGGAAGTATCAAAAGTTTTGTAAACAAAATAACTAGTGATATTAACAGATCAAGTGGAAGGAAATTGAAAAAAAAAAAATATTCAAAAGTTTAGTAAACAAAATCGAAGCAAAAGTGATGGGTATCATCAGAGCTTCTTCATATGAAGATATTTCGAAAGGTGAGTTTTTTTATAAAGATTTTAAAGGTCGCTCATGAATGGCAGAGGCAAGGGACACTGACATTGCCCTATCAAGCTGGGCAATGTCATAGAGACTGTTTTTTGTTTAAAGGCTTTAAATGACGCTCATGAATTGCAGAAGCATTATGAAGAGAAATAAGTGTATTTTCCTTTTAATTGAATCGGTAGAACTTCAAAAGTTCAAACTTGCAGCAAATGTTTTATGTTGAACAGGCTGACATAAGTCTCTTTTTATAGTTTATATATGAAATTTCTGGTTTAATGTTAATGTTTTTAAGATATTTTTTATTTAATTGTTCATTACTTATATCGTTTATTTATTTCCTTTCCTCACTGGGCTATTTTTTCCTATTGAAGCCCTTGGGCTTATAGCATCCTGCTTTCCCAACTAGGGTTGTAGCTTAGCTAGTTATAATAATAATAATAATAATAATAATAATAATAATAACTTAGGGTCTTTGCTTTACCAATTAAGGTTGTAGATTAGCTAATAATAATAATAATATTAATAATAATAATAATAATAATACTTATGATAGTAATAGTAATGTGTGAGTTCTTCTCATTTATGCTATGATTAAATATATATTTTTTATGATTTTTTCAGGTAAGCTGGATGTGATGGACTAATGTCTTGGAGTAAGTAAAATAATCTTGCTGTTTTTTATTAGAATTGAATAGTCTTCTTAGTGTGTTAAATATATCTTACATTTCTTCGTTCTGCTTAACAATGCTTTCAGGCATTTCTTCGTTGTGCTTAACAATGCTTTCACGCATTTCTTCGTTCTGCTTAACAATGCTTTCAGGCATTTCTTCGTTGTGCTTAACAATGCTTTCACGCATTTCTTCGTTCTGCCTAACAATGCTTTCACGCATTTCTTCGTTCTGCTTAACAATGCTTTCACGCATTTCTTCGTTCTGCTTAACAATGCTTTCACGCATTTCTTCGTTCTGCTTAACAATGCTTCCAGACTTATGAGGTTTTGTCTAATTTTTACATGAAGATAGAAAGGCTGGAATTTGTAAACAGAAATTGGCACTATGGATCTCCTTGTCGTGCGTGTTTGTGTCATTCATACCTTTTTTTTTTTTCTTTTTTTTTGTATATAATTTTCATTTATGTTTTTAATTCATTGCGGAGAGAAAAGATTGTGAAATTGAAGATTGATCATTTTCATTTATAACTTATTGCGAAGAGAAAATTTTGTAATTATGAAATGAAAAATTAATCGTTTTCATTTATGTTTCTAACTCATTGCGAAAAGAAAATTTTGCGATTATGAAATTACTTTCCATCTCAAGATACTATTAGGTTGAAGAAGTTAGAGATTTATTAAGTAACCGTAGAAAATTCATTGTTAAAAATTCCCGTAAAAACGGTAAAAATCCTGGAATAAATGTTGCCAGGCATTTACCGTTTTTAAAAACGGATATATTAACGTAAATGATTGTTATTACGGTCACCAACCCGTAAAAGATAATCACAAAGTAGGGTAAAAATTACGGTCGCCTGTAGTTTACTGAAATACGGCTGAGAACAGTATATTTTTACGGAGAATTTCCGATTAAAATTACTGTTATTTTTAACTGGATTTTTAATTAAAAACATCCTATTTTAAAAGTATCGAATACCGCAAATTACACGAAATGGAAAATATCTGGCTTCATTGTTGTAGCTGACACCGAAACGAGGAAAATTGGAAAATATTAACCTAAAAGAATGATATACAATATATACAATGAAGAAGATGAAGTATTACTTGCTTTGATTTGTGACGGCCGAGAGAAAGGTTATGACTCAAAGGCAGGATGCAATCAACTGAGTCACTTTATTATAGAACACTCTCCTTTATATACAAAACCTCAAGGCAACAGGAATTTTCATGTTCGAGAAACAGACAAAGTTAGAGAGGAAACACGCAGACATGTTTATTCTGGTTCTTTTTAGTGCGAGGGAAGAGCGCAGATACAAGCTTAATATATACAAAATAATTTATGTACGATCGTGTGACACACGGTTGGTACAGGTTCAAAGGAATCGTTTCCTGGACCATGTTCAAAATATAGAAGAGAAGATAAGTCTGGTATTCAAGAAAACTGCTCGAAGTCGTAACGTCCCTGACTGGTGATCGCCAGACTGGGGTTCGAATCCCGCTCAAACTATTTAGTTTCTTTGGTAGCTGCAACCTCACCATCTATGTGGAAGGATGGGGGGTTTGGAGGGGGGCCTATAGGTCTATCTGCTGAGTCATCAGCAGCCATTGCCTGGCCATCCTTGGTCCTAGCTTGGGTGGAGAGGTGTCTTGGGCTGTGATCATATGTATGTATGGTCAGTCTCTAAGGTATTGTCTTACTCGATAGGCCAATGTCACTGTCCTTTGCCCCTGCCATCCATGAGAGGCCTTTAAACCTTGAAGTGGAACTACACACTACTTGTTGAAATGTGATCCTGAAGTTCGGAAGGCTATTCATGATAATAAAAGTTTTATTCCAGCTGTGACCAAGTTGTGGAATGATCTTCCTAATCGGGTGGTTGAATCAGTAGAACTTCAAAAGTTCAAAGTGTGAGCAAATGTTTTTATGTTGACCAGGCGGACATGAGTCCTTTTATAGTTTATTTATGACATATCTGTTTTTGACGTTGTCAATAGTTTATATATGACATGTCTATTTTGACGTTGTTACTGTTTTTAGAATGATATATTGTTAGTTTGTTCCCATCATTTATTTATTTCCTTATGTCCTTTCCTCACTGGGCTATTTTCCCCTATTGGAGCCCTTGGGCTTATAGCATCTTGCTTTTCCAACTAGGGTTGTAGCTTGGCTAATAATAATAATAATAATAATAATAACAATAATAATAATAATGGTGACAAAGTTACGTTGCGATGGTGTACTTATAACAAACGTGATTTTGTATGTCCTGTATAGAGTATGGTTCCCTTACCTGATAAGATAAGGAAAGCAGTCCTTAAAGTAAATGAGCATTAGATCCCTTATATTCAGTCTGACTCATCATCATATCACCTCCTCCTACGCCTATTGATGCAAAGGGCCTCTGTTAGATTTCGCCAGTCGTCCCTATTTTGAGCTTTTAAATCAATACTTCTCCATTCATCATCGCCTAGTTCACGCTTCATAGTTCTCAGCCATGTAGGCCTTGATCTTCCAACTCTTCTAGTTCCGTGTGGAGCCCAGTAGAAAGTTTGGTGAACTAATAGAAAGGATCACCCCTATACTAATCGACTTACATTGGCTGCCGATTAAAGCGAGAATTGAATTTTAAATATGTACAATAACCCACCAAGTTATCAGAACCGGGCGTCCAAAATACTTGAAAGAATTGCTACACATTGCGCAGCCAACAAATCGTATCGACACGAGAATAGTTACAGATGTCTTCAAGCTGTTGGAACCTAGATTTATGTCTACTTTAGGCTCCAGATTCTTTAAATATGCGGCCCTGAGACTATATAGTATATACTAAGCTCCCACGAAACATTCGAATGATTGAAGACATTAAGGCTTTCAAGAAGAAACTGAAGACTTTCTTATTTCATGAGTCTTTTTACAGTGACGATTTAACAGTTAATTAACAATATGTGATATGAAACGTTAATTACTGTGAACGAACAAGGTAAAACGATCGTGAAGGTCCTGTAGAGAGTGGGGTTCCCCTGCTGTATGGGACCGGAAAAGTAGCCATCAAAGTAAGTAATCTCTCTTGGGGAGTGCGACGATCATGCCCAAACCATCTCCATCTACCCCTCACCATGATCTCATCCACATATGGCACTCGAGTAATCTCTCTTATAGTTTCATTTCTCATCTGTATTTCTACCTGATCAAATCAGCAACGAACATTTCGTGTTAGCAATAGGCCACCCTCGTTAAATATCAACAATGATTATTTCATATTGCAGCGGATTTAGTTAACCTTGTTAACTTACTCATATTCTTCGCCTTTTTCTTTGCCCTATTTTATTCTCTTTTTTTCTTCCATATCTTTGTTCTTTTACTTCACTTTAATAACTGGTCATCATAGGTACAGAAACTGTTTCTTTTAGATTTTATACATATACATACACACATGTACGTTCATTACTGTTATATGACTTGCAAAAATACATTAATTTATACGTGCATACACGTTTGATTATTGTCATGAGACTTTTATTTGTGGTATATACAAGCTGATATGTATGCTATATTAATACAGAGGTCGATTGATTTAAAGTCATCTTTCCTCAAATATTTACATGTTGGTACTTTTCCCAGAGGTATGTATATATATATATATATATATAAACAAACAATAATATACGCATATATATAACTTGTATATATACATATGATAAATATATATATATATATATATATATATCTATATATATATATATATATACACATATGTCTCATCTGAATTATGTTAGTTAGCAGATATTTCATAAATCTCCAGATATATTGAACTAGGTTCATTGCATAACCTATTAGAAAACACAAGTTACATCGAAATTCTTTAGTTGGCTTAAGAAAAACATCCACTCTTAATTATTTCCTTAAGAGAAACTCGTAAGGCTAAATCCCGAGGAGAGAGAGAGAGAGAGAGAGAGAGAGAGAGATCGAAGTGGCTTATAATAGCAATTGTTGATTGGCTCTTCCATTGTATAAATGTCGATTATCGGCGATGAAATGTCCGATATAAGGATTTTGGAACCTTCGCGTTTGTCTGTTTGTCTGTCTTCTTATATATATATATATATATATATATACGGATTTTGAGCGAAGCGAAAAATCTATTTTTGGGTGAGATAGCCATGTCGTCCTGATGGAAGTTCCTATAGGGTAGCTTCCTAGGGTATATTACAACTACGGCGATATTCCCAGAGAATTTACCTTAAGGTACCAGAATTCTAACTCCTGGAGCGAGTATCCCTCGTGAAAGGGATATCGCGACATATCAGAGGACGTATTCTAGACACGTCACATGGCAATCTACTACCTAAATAGAGATTCGTCTCGTAGGAGGGAGATTGACGAGATACGAATTCGGGAAGAAAAAGGGGGGAGCCGCTCCCAAGGCCTCCCAATCCCCCGATTCGTATGCGTGCCTGGCGCCAATCCTGGCGCCATCTGTATTCCTTGTAGCGTACACGAGGTGCTACAGATACTGTATGTAGGGAGGGGTCCTACAGCCCTTTCTTAGAAAGGCAAGGGCGTGTCCATCAGGACGACATGGCTATCTCACCCAAAAATAGATTTTTCGCTTCGCTCAAAATCCGTTTTTTGGGCTCAAGCCATGTCGTCCTGATGGAAGTGTACCAGAGCATTACTGTATCTGTGGATTCTCAGAACGTGCCGTACTCCCCGGAGATATTTATTCCCGGTCGACTAGACCTAGAGACCTAAGATGTTACCGTTATACATCTTTTCAACTAACTATAAACTATGTTAGAGCTTCCTGCCCCCTACAGGGAAGAGTCCTACTAGACTCTGGAAAGTCTCGAAGAGTACATATATCTATGTATGAATCTCAGGCAAGCTAATATAGTGGTCTCGCCCTATATTAAGTAAAGCATAGTTTGTATAGAACTACTGCGTCAATATATTGACCAGTCATCCGCACAATACTTGTATTGGACAAAGGTTTATATCCGCATAGGAAGAAACTAATAAAACCGCCCTCGTCCCTTTATGGGACGGAGTCCTCCCATTAGGGGACTTACATAAACCAATGCAACATAGCTTGCAAAACAGAACAATTCTATCAGAATTATCCCAGATAAGATACATAGAATTAAATGCTCAATTATACCAATAAATTGACACAGGTGAAAGAGACGCAAGGTTCTCAAGAACAAGTTTATTGACAGATAATAAACAGACAGGTTAACAACAAATATATATATTTATATAAAAGGGGGTAACCCAAAACTTTAAGCATAAGTATGATAGTAAACAGAACTTGTTTATCTGAAAGAAAAACCATTAAACACCACTTTAATGAGATACCAAGGTATCAAGTCATAAAAAATCTGTATTACAAATCAATCACATTAGCGTTAGAAACGCTTGGCACACATGTCTGAACTTATGCAAGGTTCACCTTTGAAGGAAGGAACAGTCTATATGGGCACTTGGTGCCCTCATTTTAGTTTGTAGTACAGTATGTACCTACACACTCACCCTGGACTTAATCGTCCCAATTAAGACCACTGTTCCTCGCAGAGTTAAACAGTAGGGTTAACTACACGACCCACTGCTACCACAGATCTCTTAAGTTCCTCTACTTGCTTCGCATAGTGGCGAAAGAACACCCTGGAAGATTTCCAGCCCGTGTATGAACGGAGATGTTCAAAATCCATACAATTAAAGAAATTTAGGGATGAGGCAACTTTCCTCGGATCGTGACCTGAGGGTGTACTGTCAGGATCCGCTCTGCGAATAAAATATGTCATTTTCGCTCTGAGTTGATTCAGAGATAAATTTGAGCCTGATGTTTCTCCCCTGAATAGTTGACTACCCTTGAAGTCTGAAGTTCTACGAAGATAGACCTTTAGGCATTCTACTGGACATAGAGATGCATCTTCTTTCAGAGGGCAGATTCTCCAGGGACCCCACCTGTTGGTGGGTAACTCATTCTTGGCGAGAAACGTAGGATCCGGAAACAGGTTCAGCTCCCCCCCATCCAGGAACTGAACACGACCTGCCTCTCTCGAGAGGGCTACGATCTCACTAACCCTGGCCCCGGACGCGAGTGCAAATAGGAAAATAACTTTTTGCGTTAAATCCTTTAACGCACATTCTTCATTGCTCAACAGGGAGGCGAAATGAAGAACTTTGTCTAAAGACCATGAAATGGGCTTTGGAGGTGCTGAAGGTCTGAGCCTAGCGCAGGCTTTCGGAACTTTATTAAAGATCTCGTTACCTAGGTCGATCTGGAAGGCAAATAAAATGGGTCTCATCAAAGCCGATTTACATACTGAAATCGTGTTAGCTGCCAATCCTTGGCCATGGAGGTGGATGAAGAAAGATAAGCAGAAGTCTGTTGAGATCTCCTGCGGATTCTTTGCCTTTACAAAGGCCACCCACTTTCTCCAAGATGACTCATATTGCCTTCTAGTCGATTTGCACTTGTATTCCTCTAGGAAGTCTATGCTAGCTCTCGAAATCCCGAAACGCTTTCTCACCGCTAGGGCGAGAAAATCATGAGCTGCAGGGTCTGGGTTTTCTGTAATGAAGCGCAGACAGTCGACTTCTGGACTCGCTGGGTCAGAACTGGATGTGGTAGCGGCATGAACTTCATCTGTAGTTCCAACGCCAAGGGGAACCACATACTGTTCGCCCACTTGTGGGCCACTATTGCCGCTACCCCCTTGAAGGATCTCAGTTTGTTGAGGACCCTCAACAGAAGGTTGTGAGGAGGGAACAGATAAATCCTGGACCACCTGTTCCAGTCGAGGGACATTGCGTCCACTGCTTCCGCTAAGGGGTCCTCGTACGGGGACACGTACAGGGGCAACTTCTTGTTGTCTTTCGTCGCAAAGAGGTCTATTTGCAGTTCTGGGACTTGATTCAGAATGAAGGAAAATGATCCTGCGTCTAAGGACCATTCCGACTCTATCGGTGTGAACCTGGATAGAGCGTCCGCTGTCACATTGCGGACTCCTTGAAGGTGAACTGCCGACAGGTACCACTTCTTCTTTTCTGCCAATCGGAAAATGGCTAACATCACTTGGTTGAGAGGTGGTGACCTCGACCCTTGTCGATTCAAGCATCTCACAACCACCTCGCTGTCTGTCACCAATCTTATGTGGATCGAGTGACGCGGGGAGACTTTCTTTAAGGTAAGGAGCACTGCCATAGCTTCTAGAAAGTTTATATGAAAGGTCCTGAATAGCTTGGACCAAGTCCCCTGGACTTTTTTCCGATGAGAGTGACCTCCCCATCCCTCCTTTGAGGCGTCTGAGTGAATCGTCATCGACGGGGGAGGTGGCTGAAGAAGAACCGACTTCTTTAGATGTCTGGCTTGGGACCAAGGTCTGAGAAGAGTACGTAGCCGAGGCGGCACTGGTCTTCTCAGGTCTCTTCGCGCGTTTGATGCATACCTTCTCCAAACTCCGGTTGCATCCTTTAGCTGTGCTCTTAGCACTGGGTCTGTCACTGAAGCAAACTGGAGAGAGCCTAGTACCCTCTCCTGTTCGCGTCTTGATATCCTTTTGGAATCTAGAAGTCTCTTGACAGAGCCCGCTATCTCCTTCCTTTTCTTCATTGGGATGGAGAAACTGTGTGACAAAAGGTCCCAGTGGATTCCCAGCCACTGGAACTTTTGGGATGGAGAAAGTCGAGACTTTTTCTTGTTGATCTTGAAGCCTAGGTACTCTAGGAACTGGATCACCTGACTGGAAGCTTGTAAGCATTCGGTCTCGGATGCTGCCCACACCAGCCAGTCGTCCAGGTAGGCTACTACCTGAATTCCCTTTAGGCGTAATTGTTTGAGAGCTGCGCTCGCAAGCTTCGTGAAAATCCTTGGGGCTATGTTTAGCCCGAATGGCATGGCTCTGAAGGCGTACAGTTTCCGTTGTAGCCTGAACCCTAGGTAGGGGGAGAGTCGACGGCTGATTGGGATGTGCCAATAGGCGTCTGACAAGTCTATAGAGACTGAGTATGCCCTCTTGGGCAGTAAGGTCCTTATGTGTTGCAGTGTTAGCATCTTGAATTTGCAATTCACTATGAACTTGTTGAGTGGTGACAAGTCCAGAATGACTCTGAGCTTTTCCGAGTCTTTCTTGGGAACACAAAACAGCCTCCCTTGGAATTTGATGGACTTCACCTTTCGGATCACATTTTTCTCCAACAGTTCTTGAACGTACTCCTCCAAAATGGGGGTGGAGTGTTGGAAAAACCGAAGGCATGGGGGTGGAGTGCTGTACCAGCTCCAACCCAGTCCATTCTTGAGTAGGCTTTGGGCCCAGGGATCGAAGGTCCAGCGATCCCAAAATTTCATTAGTCTCCCTCCTACCGGTATCGTTTCACTTGGACTGCCGTCCTGAGGTCTTGCCTCCCTGACCACGACCACCTCTGAATCCCCTTCCCCTTGAGGGGCGCCTAGACGAGCCTCTGGCTGCTCCTCTAGGCTTTGCACGAAAGGAAGAAGACTGTCCTTCGAACGTTGGGGTGAATGTGGTTGACTGACCTGGCACAGCCTGGGGTACCCACTGAAAAGTAGTCGGGGTTTGTGCCACCATCTGGGGCACTGGAGGCAAAGGCAATTGCAGTTGCTGTTGCTGTCTATAAGGCTTGGCTGGCCGAGACGGTAGCCTAGTCCTCATATTCTTCCTCTTTGGTTGAGGACCCTCATCCGGGGAAGATTTTCTTTTGATAGCCAGGCCCCACTTCTGGAGAAGGTTTCTATTCTCCACGGCGGCCTTATCAACAACCTCTTTGACCACATCGGTAGGGAAAAGGTCTTTTCCCCAAATGTTGGAGGATATTAACTTCCTTGGCTCGTGTCTCACCGAAGCCCCGGTGAACACGAACTCCCTGCAAGCTCTCCTTGCCTTGACGAAGCCATAAAGGTCCTTCGTCACTGTGGCTAGGTGAGACTTAGCCACAACCATGAACATTTCATGGACCTTAGGGTCACTTGCCATCGTCTCAAGAGTAGTCTGATGAGACATTGAGGCAGCCAGTCTTTCTTTTGTCTCGAACTCTCTTCGTAAAAGAAATTCGGACAACTTGGGGAGGTCCTCGCCGAATTGCCGTCCGGCAATATCAGCCTCCAACTTTCCCACTGAGAATGTCAGATGGACATCCTTCCAGTCCTTGTGGTCCATAGGCAGAGCCAGCGACAAGGGTTTACACTCCTCCAGGGAGGGGCAAGGCTTGCCGGCCTCGATTGCCTTTAGGACAGCCGCAAACCCTTTTTGTAAAAAGGGGAAGGCTCTATCAGAAGAGGACACAAAAGAAGGGAGCTTCTTGCTCAATGCTGCTACCTTCGAATTCGAGAAGCCCCTCTCTTTCATCGAGGATGAAAGTAGGGCTTGAGCCTTAGCATGGTCCATAATAATGACCTCTTTCGGCTCTGTCTCCTCCCTTGAAGCTGGTTCTTTTCTCAGCCGGACATAGCAGTCCGGATATGATGCCTTGCTGGGCCAGAATTCTACCTCCTCTAGGAGAACTGAACCCAGCTTATCCGAAATGACGATCTTACCAGTCGTCATTGGCATGTGCTCAGCATACCTCCATGGGTTAGCATCTGAGCATATGGGAAGGTCTTTCACATTGAGCCTTTTCCGGGGCCCATGTGATTCTGCTAGGGACTGCATACGCAGTTCCATTGCAGCCGCCTTCTCCTGATTCTCCTTCTGCATTTGTTGGATCATTCCAACAATCGAAGAGAGGGCCTGTCCCAGTTCTACTGGGAGACCAGCGGATGTTGAGGGGATGGGCTCCGGCATCTGAACCGGAGTAGCCGACACCTCGTCGACCCCATCCTCTGCGACATCCGGGGTTTGAACTTGATCCTGACCTTCTGCCAGGAGGTCTTCTTCCAAACCTTCGTCCACATCAGACATCCTGTCACACAACTGGATGTCTTGCATCGCATCTGCGACTTCCTCGTCCACCTGGACTAGGTCTTGGGGGATCTCCTCTTGAGGCTGGGGAATCACTGCTTCAGCTGATGCCTGGGGAAAAAGATACGCCCTCATCTTCTCACTAGGAAGATAAGGGCCAGAGGTGTTCTTCTTGAAGCCCCTTACCCAAGTACGGAGCTTTTCCCTAGCTATATCCCTTGATTCCGCCGTTCTAGGGGAATCAAAAGCCTCAGTAATCAGGTTAGTGCATACAGTACATACCTGAGGGTCCCAATACTGGAGATCATCCTTGGAGACAGCGCATGCTGCGTGTCTCCTACAACACTCATGTCCGCAGAGGTTCCTGCTACGGACATTGCAGAAAACATTTCCGCACTTCGGAGGGTCCTCCTGTAAAGAGAAAAAATTTCCATGAGTATCAAGTGAACTATGTATCACTAGATATGCATAATATAGCATAACAATTCATAAAGGAAAGACACACACTTGTGTTTTCCTCACAACCCATTGTTGCAGCTTTCCAGATAAAAAATCAAAATTGGTTTATCTCTACTAGAGTAACCAATGCAAGGTTTCCAGAGGAAACAGGTGGAGCTCACACCTAGGCAATGATTTTAAAATCCTGGATAATAGACGGGGAAGACTCTGCTTCCTGTCTGAGGGCAACAACAAAGGGCTGTGCAAGAAAACACAATAGTGTTAGAAGATACAGTGCTGTACCTAAACTTTTACTATAGTTTTCTTCTTACTGTATATGCTATACAGAAGAATACTAGTACAGTATAGGAGGATGTGTGCCGGCCTGCCTTTGCCGGCCGGCACACACCACAATTAGCTTTAAAGTATACTACTTAACAGCTATAGGGCGGCAGCCTTCTGGTTCAAATGCCTGTGCCGGCGGCAGTAGCTGCCGGCCAGCAACAGCCAGTGTTGGCCGGCAATGACTGCCGGCCAGTAACTACACAAGGTAGTACCTAGCTGCCGGCCACACTCTTGGTGACCGGCAGACAAGGACTGACATAAGCCGGCCGGCAAAGGTACAAGACCGATGCCAGCCGGCAGCAAAAGAACCAGAAGACTACACCTGCCCGGCTGTCTGCCTCATAGGCCGGCAGCCGGGACAGGTACAGCACTAGAAGAAAATAGAATGGATGCCGGGATAAGAGTGTACACGACCCCCCAAGCCCGGCAACCGAAAGAGTGCATATAAGGAAGGGGAGAAACTTAATTCAGGCTTCCTTGACCAATGCCGTCCGGCTCTGTCGGCAGGCATGGATGAGGGACCAAGAGAGGTCCGGGCAGCACTCGAAAACATAAGACCCTTGCCGGCCAGCATCTCAGCCGGCCGGCAATGGCCTTAGTCAATTCCATATCCCAACCTATACTAGGTCCAGAAGTAGAATGACGTACAGTACAGTAATACCCCTGCCAGCCAGCTCTGCCGGCCGGCAAGGTACAGTACAGTAATGGCAAGGCCATTACGGAGATAGAGGGGGAAGGGACAAAAGGGTCCTGCCAACCTTGCTTTAGTGACAGATCACCCGCAGCCAAGAACTCTGTCTTAGCCTAAGGGAGATCTAAGGGAAAGGGCCAGCAATACTTGCCAGCTTCCAAAGCACCAAAGCAAGGAAGGCGTTGCTATTCCCAAGGGAAGATTTTATCCTCCCCAAGAACAGCAACAGGACTTAGTCTGGTCGATCACAAAAGGAGGAATCATACTACAGAAACCTTCGATAGTGACCTAAGGGAGCTAAGCTCCCTTTATAAGTGTTGGGTCAGCGAGGGGAACTCTGCCCCAAGCCAGACAACACGGACTCAGACTAAAAAACTCTGTTGTTCTGTCCCTCTTTGAACCAGACTTTGCTGGAACAGGAAGGTACAGTAACACCCTAGTATAGTTTTATCGAAAATAAATTCGGAAAAAACCACTTAGGGATAAGCCCAAGGCTTAAACAGAGGGAAAGGGATTGCATACCTTCTCCGAAGAAAAGAAAGCAACCGGGGAGAATAATAAAGTATACTAAGGCTCCATAAGCAATTAACCTAGGCACCAAGAGAATCGATTACCTAATTCACCGAAACTCTCACGTATACAATCTTGGAAATATTCCACACAGTCTAAAATGTATAAAATATAGCCTAAAGCTTTAATAAACTTTTAATTACACTCGGAAAAACCAAAATCATGCATTAAGTACTAGGACCAAACGACTAGGCTACATGGCCTAGCGTAGGCCAGAATGGCGAATACTTCGCCAAATAATACTAAGCACGAAAGGAAATCCTATGTAAAGCTAAATAGCTAAAATTTATTAAGCAAAACAACCAGGAATGTCACTCTGACTAACTAATTTATACCTAGCGAGTGACAGTGTCCAGGACACCTCTGGTAGGCTACGGCTCTTGTATCAAAGATTAATCCTATTAATCACTCAAAATTTTACCAAGAGCCTACATTTATACATAACAGACACTATACTCAACTTATCCGAGGCCAACGAAGACGGAGAAGCCATGAAAAGCTGAATAAATCCAAGATTTGCGAGAAAAACAGGAAAAAACACCGAGTTGTTAAGCTACGCAAAAAGGAATACAGATGGCGCCAGGATTGGCGCCAGGCACGCATACGAATCGGGGGATTGGGAGGCCTTGGGAGCGGCTCCCCCCTTTTTCTTCCCGAATTCGTATCTCGTCAATCTCCCTCCTACGAGACGAATCTCTATTTAGGTAGTAGATTGCCATGTGACGTGTCTAGAATACGTCCTCTGATATGTCGCGATATCCCTTTCACGAGGGATACTCGCTCCAGGAGTTAGAATTCTGGTACCTTAAGGTAAATTCTCTGGGAATATCGCCGTAGTTGTAATATACCCTAGGAAGCTACCCTATAGGAACTTCCATCAGGACGACATGGCTTGAGCCCAAAAAATATATATATATATATATATATATAAATGTATATATATATATATATATAAGATACTGTGTATATATACGAGTATATATATATATATATATATATATATATATATATGTATTATGTATAGACCTATATACATTATATATATATATATATATATGTATATATATATATATATATGTATGTATGTATATATATTATATATATTATATATATATTATATATCTTCATATGTATATATATATATATATATATAAATACTGTATATATATAAATATACTGTATAATATATAGTATATATATATATATATATATATGTATATATATATATATATATATATTAACCCCCGTCCCTTAACCAATTTATTCATACAAACGTTTATTCAACATGGAAAATGAACTCCTTCATCATTTCCCAATACGAAATGAACGAAGAAATGCAAATGTAAATCACCAAGAGTCAAAAATACCCCCCAAAGAAGCTAAAAACTAAAAACAAGTTAATAACTAGAAGCTAACCGGGAAGAATAATTATCAATAGGGCCGTGAGGGGAGTTATGAATTCGCCGTCCCTCATTGTGAATATCCAAGTGGGTGCATGTTTACGTCGGAACAAAGGCAGAGGTGTTATTACCTGTTCATGTGGGTAGGAATAGAGGGGTCCTTGGGGAGGGGGGGGTTGGATAAGAGCAGGGTGTCCCTTAGCTCGTTTGATCGATAAAGAACCCACTTCCTCAACTCAGCTTTTATTTTTACCCCAAAAGTTGACCTTTTAAAGGTTTAAAGGTCGCTCATGAATGGCAGAGGCAAGGGACAGTGACATTGCCCTAGCAAGCAGGACAATACCCTAGAGACTGACCATATTACATATGATCAGCGCCCAAGCCTCCTCTCCATCCAAGCTAGGACCAGGGAGGGCCAGGCAGTGGCTGCTGATGACTCAGCAAATAGACCTATAGGCTCCCCCAACCCCCCCCCCCCTAATCTTAGCTCACAAGGATGGTAAGGTTGCAGACACTAATGGCACTAACGAGTCTGAGCCGGACTCGAACCCCCGACTGGCAAACACCAGGCAGAGACGTTACCAGTCAGGCCACAGCAACCTAGTTTTCTTTTATATTTACCTCCGCCAACGAAATTGGGAGGAGGTTATGTTTTTTGCCCCTGTTTGTCCGTTTGTTTGTTTTAATGGTTTATATATGAAAGATTTACTTTAATATTGTTACTGCTTTTGAATTATTTCAATTGTTAATTACTTCTCTTGTAGTTTATTTCCTTATTTCCTTTCCTCACTGGGCTATTTTTCATGTTGGACCCCTTAGGCTTATAGAAGTTTGCTTTTCCAACTAGGGTTGTAGCTTGGCTAGTAATAATAATAATAATAATAATAATAATAATAATAATAATAATAATAATAGACTATAGGACACTGAACCCGTTAGTGAATGTATTATTAGTTATTTTCTAAGTAATATTCGTATTTACTTAATTTAGATAACCCTTAAAAAATCATAAAATAGTTCAATCATCTAAAATACAATGTGGAACTCTCCACTACAGTCCGTGTTCCCTATAACAACGTATGGTGGAAGTCAACCAGCACGAACTAGTTTTCGGCTAGTACTTCCCGGTCCCCACTCATAAAAAATATATCTTCGATTAGTAGGAAGAAAACGCGAATGAAGGAGCCTGCCTGGCTTTGGGACACTCACTCTAAGAGGGCTCCTGGGAAGACCATTATTCAACCTCGCTTAGACTCAGGGTTTAACTCGAGCATGGCACAATGCTGCTGCTTTTTACCTTAGATTACCTTAAAACTTTTCCAATATCCTTAAATTTCAAGCTAGTTAAACCGAAATTACCTTTAGAATTACCTTAAATTCATGCAAATTACCTCAAACTAAGGAAATTACCTCAAAAGTTTTAAACCCTGTCGCTTCCCTCAGTACACCTGAGCGCTTGTCCAAGTCTGGAGTTATTGAGGAGTCCGGGGTCAGATTTGCATTGGTTTTGCCTTTGTCTGACGTAATTCCAGTGTGTACTGTGACATTCCCTCTTCAACATGTGCGGGAGAAGGTGTGCTAATGTTTCCTTGGCAAGTGGGGATGACGAAGAAATGACGATTTGTGTGATTGATTGAAGTTCAATGTCATCATGTCGTGGATCGTCCCAGAAGGTAGGTTGGACGCATTTGTTAATTATTATTATTATTATTATTATTATTATTATTATTATTATTATTATTATTATTATTGTTGTTGTTGTTGTTGTACTCGCTGTTATAGATAGCGTCAAGTATTGGCTTAACTTGGGTCTTAGAAATGTTTGCACTGTGAGAGTTATGAGCTCGGGTAACGTTAGATAATATCATCACACGTGTTACTTCGTATCTGTATCGTCTAGATGGCCTAGATCATGTGTGTGTATGCGTTTGGAGTATGTATACACACACACACACACACACATATATATAATATATATATATATTGAAAAGAGAGAGAGAGAGAGAGAGAGAGAGAGAGAGCCACCTCCTCAAGATTTCTCATTCATTTACTACCTACATCAAACCATCTGTGTTGACCTCATGTTTTGTTATCGCACATCTGGCATCTCTTATTTATCCTAACTCCTCTCTTCCGATCGTTTGAATCTCGAGAGACTTTGGCGTCGAAGTGGACTGGCCATTGAGCTAACTTCAGGTGTTCTCTTTAATAGCATTGCGTGTTCATGAATGTCATTATCAAGGTGTGTTACCCCGCATTACTTCGCCAACGATGTTGGAAGGTGGTTATGTTTTACCCCCTATTTGTGTGTTTGTGTGTGTGTGTGTATGTTTGTGAAAGGCTTCCTGTCTACAATTTTAATTGTAGAGTAATGAAACTTGCAGGGGTTAATTGTTATGTAAAAAGCTGGGAATGATTAAATTTTGAAAGGTCAAGGTCAAAGGTCAAGGTCACGGTTAAGCAAAATGGCCAGTACACGTAATCAGCCATAATTTGTGAATAGCTTCTTGGCCACAATTTTAATCGTAGAGTAATAAAACTTGCAGGGATTAACTTTCATATAAAAAGCTGGAAATTATTAAATTTTGAAAGGTCAAGGTCAAATGTCAAGGTAATGGTCAAGCAAAATGTCCAATTCACCTAATCAGCCATAAGTTTGGACATCGTTGTCACAGAAACTTCAAACTTGGTTCATATATGAGTGTATAAAAACTCACGCCCATTGATACATGGTCAAAGGTCAAGGTCGGGCAAAGGGTCGAGAAATAAGCTTCCGCGGCGGAGGTCTGCGCTCTACTGAGTGCCCCTCTAGTTTCTGTTTGATATCGACTAAAATCTGTAATGATATCAGGAGTGAATGTAAAGGGAATTATAATTGTGAGAGATTGCTGGATAATTATTATTATTATTATTATTATTATTATTATTATTATTATTATTATTATTATTAATAGCTAAGCTACAACCCTAGTTGGAAAAAGCAAGATGCTATAAGCCCAAGGGCTCCAACAGGTAAAATAGCTCAGTGAGTAAAGGAAATAAGGAACCAGATAGAATAGTATAGCTGTTAATGAAACTACGGATTTTAGTATTATTGCTGAGACATCAGGTCTGATAATTCTTCCCAACAAAGAAAACGGTCTACAAAGTTCCAATGGTTAGGGAAGAGATGTTTGGGCTGAATTTACCTATGTATAAT
Source organism: Palaemon carinicauda (assembly GCF_036898095.1). NCBI lineage: Eukaryota > Metazoa > Arthropoda > Malacostraca > Decapoda > Palaemonidae > Palaemon > Palaemon carinicauda. Next base: position 3,037,133 of record NC_090735.1, read on the forward strand.
GATAACGTGTTATTACCCCCACCAAGGAAGTTGGAAGGAGGTTATGTTTTCGCGCCTGTTTGTGTGTGTGTGTGTTTTTGTGAACGCTTCCTGGCCACCAGTTTAATCGTAGAGTAATGAAACTTGCATAGAATAACTTTTATGTAAAAAGCTAAAAATGATTAAATTTTGGAAGGTCAAGGTCAAAGGTCAAGGTCAACGGTCAAGGTCAAAGGTCAAGGTCACGGTCAAGCAAAATGTCCCATTCACGTAATCAGCCATAAGTTTGATCATCGTTGTCACAGAGACTTCAAACTTGATTCATATTTGAGTGCATGAAAATCCACGCAAATTAATACTTGTTAAGGTCATCAACACCGATATCGATTGTTATAAAGAATGATAAAAGGAGATTTAATTTAAAAAACGAAGATGTCCTCATAAAGTTGAATAGGTTCCAGAAGACCTGCTTTTGAAAATCAATCTAAATATACCGCTAATTTGATTATGAAGCTTAACGATTTCATTATCAGCAATTTGTTGTAATACTTTTAGTTATATGATTAGTTAAACAATTTTTTAGAGTAAACCATTATACTAATATATTGGGTCCTATGATTGGCTAGATATACATATTTATATATATATATATATATATATATGTATACATATATATATATATGTATACATATATATATATATATATATATATGTATACATATAGTATATATATATATATATTTATATGTATGTGTGTGTGTGTTTGTTAGCTATTATTTTCTTAGCTGTTACTGTTTTGCTATGTTATATGCTAAACTAATTAATGAGAGAATATAGAATGAAATATATATATATATATATATACATATATATATACATATATATATATATATATACATATATATATACATATATATATATATACATATATATATACATATATATATATATATATATATTTCTATATATATATATATATATATATTTCTGTATATATATATATATATATACATATACATATACATATATATATGTATATATATATATATATATACATATACATATACATATATATATGTATATATATATATATATATATACATATGTGTGTGTGTTTGTTGGCTATTATTTTCTTATCTGTTATTGTTTTGCTACGTTATAAGCTAAATTAATTAATGAGAGAATATAATATTAAATTGGATTTTGTATTATTACGTTTTGGTGTAGCTGACCATAACAGACATCAAGTAGAGTAATGAGAAACTCGATCTTCCTCATTCATGTTTTCCTATACAAAATATTTTTTTTTTTTTTATGATGCGCAGGAATACCGTTTTAGCTCGGAAAAGTTTCCTACTATAGTTCATTTCTTTTAGCGATGCATATTTGCACCGACTCGCGGCAGTGCCTTTTAGCTCGGAAAAGTTTCCTGATCGCTGATTGGTTAGATTTATCTCGTCCAACCAATCAGCGATCCGGAAACTTTCCCGAGCTAAAAGGGCACCGCCTGCGAGTTGATGCAAATATGCATCACTAAAAGAAATGGACTATAGGTGATTGGTTGGACAAAATAGTTCTAACCAATCAGCGGTTAGGAAACTTTTCCGAGCTAAAAGGGCACCGCTGCGAGTCAGTGCAAATGCTCCTTATTAAAAAAAGAATTTATTATAGTTTAGCTTTTCGATGTTATGAAATTAAGACACTCTTGACGGATGTTAATGCTTATGGAGGTGTAGACCCAAATAATACTGTAATGTGGAGGAGACTGATATACCCAGCTAATCAACCACATACAGTTGAATTAAAGGAAATTTCCTTGCTTCAGTAGCAATTTTTCTCATTTAAAATTGGCTTGAATTAATTAGAAAGTTGAAATTTGAGGTTATGTTGTAATATATGATCTTGAAATTTTCATTGTAGATCATAGATATGATTATATATATATATATATATATATAATATTTAAATACATATACATATATATATACTATATATATATATATATATATATAGCCAGACATAGGCTCTTTATTATATAAGGGAGATAGCTGAATTACTCTCTCTACTCTCTCTCTCTCTCTCTCTCTCTTTCTCTCTCTCTCTCTCTCTCTCTCTCTCTCCCCTATTTGCAAACGTAATACGAAATTCCTCTCTTGACATAATCAATTTGAGAGAATGTCTCCAACAATGGATCAGTTAAATCATCGTTTTATTGATATTGCGTGTGCTATAAATACATTCCCATTGCTCTTGAACTTAATTCGATATTTTCAATATTTTACTATCCCTTTTCTTTATTTCCTCTTAATGTTTTATTATTATTTATTTATATTTTTAATTATCATTTACGTGGTACACACACATCTCCTCCTACGCCAAAGGGCCTCGGTTAGATTCGCCAGTCGTCTCCATCTTGAGCTTTTAAATCAACACTTCTCCATTCATCATCTCCTACTTCACGCTTCATAGTCCTCAGCCATGTTGGCCAGATACAGACTCAAATATTATTATATCAATGCAACAAGTTTCTTAACCTCGTATTCTAGATTAATTCAATAGTCCTCAGCCATGTTGGCCAGATACCGACTCAAATATTATTATATCAATGCAACAAGTTTCTTAACCTCGTATTCTAGATTAATTCAATAGTCCTCAGCCATGTAGGCCAGACACAGACACAAAATAATATTATATCAATGCAACAAGTTTCTTAACCTCGTATTCTAGATTAATTCAATTTTGACAATTACCATAAGAAAGCCTATTATAAAGAGACATTTAACTGGATAAAAGAGATGATTGTGAGTTTTGTGTTGTGGTTGAGTACCTGGCCATGTTTGCGAGTAAGAGAGCTGTTCCAGTATTGATCTGTCACGTCTTAAAGGGGGAATTGACACGTGGGTGAAAAGAGACGTGGTTTTCTAACTTTTTTATTGTTTTCATATATACAAATGCGGCCTTTTTTGTATTGTAAGCCAATTCAAAGAAGAAGAATTGTTACAACATGCATTGATAATATCAGCCACTTTGTGTAAAACTTCCAAATTATTTTCTTTAGAAATTATAAATGCGTCTTTTTGTAATGAAGGCCAATATAAAGAATAATTCATTCAAATGCATTGATAATGATACCTACTTTATATGAAATTTCCGGTTTATATTCTTTAGAAATGATGAATACGTCTGGTATGTGATGCAATCCAATGCAAAGAGGAATTCTTACAACATGCATTAATAATGTCAGCCACTTTGTATGAAAATTCCAGGTTATTTTCTTTAGAAATATTAATTCCAATAGAATATTTATATTCTTATGTTTTTCATGCATTTACCTTTGCAGTACATTCTTTTTTATTCGTCTATCTACCCAAAGATTTAAAAAGTCAAAATTGATCGAAATTTTTATATAATTATCTCTTTTTTTCATCCATATTTTTATTAGTGCAAGAATTCGTTCTCAAATTATTACTGGCAAAGATATTCATCCTATATCCCAACATACTAGGTCCATCCCCTCTTCGTTTAGTGTTACCAGATAACCATGAAAAGAGAGAATATTCGTCAACATTTGCTCTTGGAACAAGTAAACAGGTTGTATCGACAGTGGGATATGGTATCACTTTTTGTTGCCATATCAGGTTTCATGTTCCCTCTTATTTGAAGCCCACTTCGAACCATTTTGATATGGGTACGGTTTTGTTCGACAAACATTTTGGTCTGTCGTCTTGAAGGTCCCTAAGATTGCCCCAGCTCTTAGGCAATCTGTGAGTTTTGTTCGACGAACTTCTGCTCTGTCATCTGGAATGTGCCTAAGAGTACCCTCAGCTCTTAGGCAATCTGTGAGTTTTTTTCGACGAACTTCTGCTCTGTCATCCGGAATGTCCCTAAGAGTACCCTCAGCTCTTAGGCAATCTGTGAGTTTTTTTCGACGAACTTCTGCTCTGTCATCTGGAATGTCCCTAAGAGTACCCTCAGCTCTTAGGCAATCTGTGAGTTTTGTCTTAGGCAATCTGTGAGTTTTGTTCGACGAACTTCTGCTCTGTCATCTGGAATGTCCCTAAGAGTACCCTCAGCTCTTAGGCAATCTGTGAGTTTTGTTCGACGAACTTCTGCTCTGTCATCTGGAATGTCCCTAAGAGTACCCTCAGCTCTTAGGCAATCTGTGAGTTTTGTTCGACGAACTTCTGCTCTGTCATCTGGAATGTCCCTAAGAGTACCCTCAGCTCTTAGGCAATCTGTGAGTTTTTTTTTCGACGAACTTCTGCTCTGTCATCTGGAATGTCCCTAAGAGTAGCCCCAGCTCTTAGGCAATCTGTGAGTTTTTTCGACGAACTTCTGCTCTGTCATCTGGAATGTCCCTAAGAGTACCCTCAGCTCTTAGGCAATCTGTGAGTTTTTTTCGACGAACTTCTGCTCTGTCATCTGGAATGTCCCGAGTAGCCCCAGCTCTTAGGCAATCTGTGAGTTTTTTCGACGAACTTCTGCTCTGTCATCTGGAATGTCCCTAAGAGTAGCCCCAGCTCTTAGGCAATCTGTGAGTTTTGTTCGACGAACTTCTGCTCTGTCATCTGGAATGTCACTAAGAGTAGCCCCAGCTCTTAGGCAATCTGTGAGTTTTTTTCGACGAACTTCTGCTCTGTCATCTGGAATGTCCCTAAGAGTACCCTCAGCTCTTAGGCAATCTGTGAGTTTTATTCGGTGTTCATGTGAGTTTTATTCGATGAACTTCTGCTCTGTTGTCTGGAATGTCCCTAAGAGTGGCCCTCAGCTCTTAGGCAATCTGTGAGTTTTTTTTTCGACGAACTTCTGCTCTGTTGTCTGGAATGTCCCTAAGAGTACCCTCAGCTCTTAGGCAATCTGTGAGTTTTTTTTTCGACGAACTTCTGCTCTGTCATCTAGAATGTGCCTAAGAGTAGCCCCAGCTCTTAGGCAATCTGTGAATTTTATTCGATGAACTTCTTCTCTGTCATCTGGAATGTCCCTAAGAGTACCCTCAGCTCTTAGGCAATCTGTGAGTTTTTTTCGACGAACTTCTGCTCTGTCATCTGGAATGTCCCTAAGAGTAGCCCCAGCTCTTAGGCAATCTGTGAGTTTTATTCGATGAACTTCTGCTCTGTCATCTGGAATGTCCCTAAGAGTACCCTCAGCTCTTAGGCAATCTGTGAGTTTTATTCGGTGTTCATGTGAGTTTTATTCGATGAACTTCTGCTCTGTTGTCTGGAATGTCCCTAAGAGTGGCCCTCAGCTCTTAGGCAATCTGTGAGTTTTGTTCGACGAACTTCTGCTCTGTCGTCCGGAAGGTCCCTAAGAGTGGCCCCAGCTCTTAGGCAATCTGTGAGTTTTGTTCGACGAACTTCTGCTATGTCGTCCGGAAGGTCCCTAAGAGTGGCCCCAGCTCTTAGGCAATCTGTGAGTTTTGTTCGACGAACTTCTGCTCTGTCGTCCGGAAGGTCCCTAAGAGTAGCCCCAGCTCTTAGGCAATCTGTGAGGTTTGTTCGACGAACTTCTGCTCTGTCGTCCGGAAGGTCCCTAAGAGTAGCCCCAGCTCTTAGGCAATCTGTGAGTTTTGTTCGACGAACTTCTGCTCTGTCGTCCGGAAGGTCCCTAAGAGTAGCCCCAGCTCTTAGGCAATCTGTGAGTTTTTTTCGACGAACTTCTGCTCTGTCGTCCGGAAGGTCCCTAAGAGTAGCCCCAGCTCTTAGGCAATCTGTGAGTTTTTTTCGACGAACTTCTGCTCTGTCATCTGGAATGTCCCTAAGAGTACCCTCAGCTCTTAGGCAATCTGTGAGTTTTTTTTCGATGAACTTCTGCTCTGTCATCTGGAATGTCCCTAAGAGTAGCCCCAGCTCTTAGGCAATCTGTGAATTTTATTTGATGAACTTCTTCTCTGTCATCTGGAATTTCCCTAAGAGTACCCTCAGCTCTTAGGCAATCTGTGAGTTTTTTTCGATGAACTTCTGCTCTGTCATCTGGAATGTCCCTAAGAGTAGCCCCTGCTCTTAGGCAATCTGTGAGTTTTATTCGTTGAACTTCTGCTCTGTCATATGGAATGTCCCTAAGAGTACCCTCAGCTCTTCGGCAATCTGTGAGTTTTATTCGGTGTTCATGTGAGTTTTATTCGATGACTTCTGCTCTGTCATCTGGAATGTCCCTAAGAGTACCCTCAGCTCTTAGGCAATCTGTGAGTTTTGTTCGACGAACTTCTGCTATGTCGTCCGGAAGGTCCCTAAGTGTGGCCCCAGCTCTTAGGCAATCTGTGAGTTTTTTCGACGAACTTCTGTTCTGTCGTCTGGAAGGTCCCTAAGAGTGGCCCCAGCTCTTAGGCAATCTGTGAGTTTTATTTGACGAACTTCTGCTCTGTCGTCCGGAAGGTCCCTAAGAGTAGCCCCAGCTCTTAGGCAATCTGTGAGTTTTATTCGACGAACTTCTGCTCTGTCGTCCGGAATGTCCCTAAGAGTAGCCCCAGCTCTTAGGCAATCTGTGAGTTTTATTCGACGAACTTCTGCTCTGTCGTCCGGAAGGTCCCTAAGAGTGCCCTCAGCCCTTAGGCAATCTGTGAGTTTTATTTGAGGAACTTCTGCTCAGCTCTTAGGCAATCTGTGAGTTTTATTCGACGAACTTCTAGTATGTTGTCCGTAAGGTCCCTAAGAGTGCCCTCAGCTCTTAGGCAATCTGTGAGTTTTATTTGACGAACTTCTGCTCTGTCGTCCGGAAGGTCCCTAAGAGTGCCCTCAGCTCTTAGGCAATCTGTGAGTTTTATTCGACGAACTTCTGCTCTGTCATCCGGAATGTCCCTAAGAGTACTCTCAGCTCTTAGGCAATCTGTGAGTTTTGTTCGACGAACTTCTGCTCTGTCATCCGGAATGTCCCTAAGAGTACCCTCAGCTCTTAGGCAATCTGTGAGTTTTGTTCATTGAACTTCTGCTCTGTCATCCGGAATGTCCCTAAGAGTACCCTCAGCTCTTAGGCAATCTGTGAGTTTTTTTCGACGAACCTCTGCTCTGTCATCCGGAATGTCCCTAAGAGTACCCTCAGCTCTTAGGCAATCTTTGAGTTTTTTTCGACGAACTTCTGCTCTGTCATCCGGAATGTCCCTAAGAGTACCCTCAGCTCTTAGGCAATCTGTGAGTTTTGTTCATTGAACTTCTGCTCTGTCATCCGGAATGTCCCTAAGAGTGCCCTCAGCTCTTAGGCAATCTTTGAGTTTTATTCGACGAACTTCTACTATGTCATCTGGAATGTCCCTAAGAGTACCCTCAGCTCTTAGGCAATCTTTGAGTTTTATTCGACGAACTTCTGCTCTGTCATCTGGAATGTCCCTAAGAGTACCCTTAGCTCTTAGGCAATCTGTGAGTTTTGTTCATTGAACTTCTGCTCTGTCATCCGGAATGTCCCTAAGAGTGCCCTCAGCTCTTAGGCAATCTTTGAGTTTTGTTCATTGAACTTCTGCTCTGTCATCTGGAATGTCCTTAAGAGTGCCCTCAGCTCTTAGGCAATCTGTGAGTTTTATTCGACGAACTTCTGCTCTGTCATCCGGAATGTCCCTAAGAGTACCCTCAGCTCTTAGGCAATCTTTGAGTTTTTTTCGACGAACTTCTGCTCTGTCATCCGGAATGTCCCTAAGAGTACCCTCAGCTCTTAGGCAATCTGTGAGTTTTGTTCATTGAACTTCTGCTCTGTCATCCGGAATGTCCCTAAGAGTACCCTCAGCTCTTAGGCAATCTGTGAGTTTTATTCGACGAACTTCTGCTCTGTCGTCCGGAAGGTCCCTAAGAGTGCCCTCAGCTCTTAGGCAATCTGTGAGTTTTATTCGACGAACTTCTGCTCTGTCATCCGGAATGTCCCTAAGAGTGCCCTCAGCTCTTAGGCAATCTGTGAGTTTTATTCGACGAACTTCTGCTCTGTCATCCGGAATGTCCCTAAGAGTACCCTCAGCTCTTAGGCAATCTTTGAGTTTTTTTCGACGAACTTCTGCTCTGTCATCCGGAATGTCCCTAAGAGTACCCTCAGCTCTTAGGCAATCTGTGAGTTTTGTTCATTGAACTTCTGCTCTGTCATCCGGAATGTCCCTAAGAGTACCCTCAGCTCTTAGGCAATCTGTGAGTTTTATTCGACGAACTTCTGCTCTGTCGTCCGGAAGGTCCCTAAGAGTGCCCTCAGCTCTTAGGCAATCTGTGAGTTTTATTCGACGAACTTCTGCTCTGTCATCCGGAATGTCCCTAAGAGTACCCTCAGCTCTTAGGCAATCTGTGAGTTTTGTTCATTGAACTTCTGCTCTGTCATCCGGAATGTCCCTAAGAGTACCCTCAGCTCTTAGGCAATCTGTGAGTTTTATTCGACGAACTTCAGCTCTGTCATCCGGAATGTCCCTAAGAGTACCCTCAGCTCTTAGGCAATCTGTGAGTTTTGTTCATTGAACTTCTGCTCTGTCATCCGGAATGTCCCTAAGAGTACCCTCAGCTCTTAGGCAATCTGTGAGTTTTGTTCATTGAACTTCTGCTCTGTCATCTGGAATGTCCCTAAGAGTGCCCTCAGCTCTTAGGCAATCTTTGAGTTTTATTCGAGGAACTTCTGCTCTCTCATCTGGAATGTCCCTAGGAGTGCCCGCACCTCTTATGCTACCTGTGTGTGATTGCATTTTCGTCAGATCAGATCAGATTCAGGTTGAGCCTTTGCCTTTGCAACATTCGCGTGACATATCCCGATAAATCTCAACAAGTTGCGTTCATATGACCTTCCAAATCATAGTCATTTTCTCCATCGGTCTCTCGCGTGAATGGGTGACACTGAAATGCTGTATCGATTTCCAATAAAACGCGACCTTCATATCACACGAAGCCACAATGACTCACAGTATTCGTCCTTCGGTTGCGTGTGTACTTTTCCAGGAATTTGTTTTGTTGAAGCGAATGTAGAAAAGAAAGGAATGAAATAATTGAGTTTCAACAGCCATATGAGGAAGACCTAAAGGATATAGTAGGATCATTTTTATTTAGTGAAACAAATATAGAAAGGGAAAAAGAAGGATCAAACCTGATGTGGAGGAAAAGACAAAGCAGTATAAAGAGATAGTCTTTGGATGCGCCGTTGCAAAGGCTATGCCTCGCCCCTGAACCTGATTGATTGATTTGATTTAAAGTTTTCAGGTATCCTGACATCTAAGGTCATTGACGCCGGCCTAAACCTGAGTGGTTGCTATAATATGTAGGATTCTTGCGATCAAAGAATTTTTTTTAGCTTTGTAAACTTATTATGAGGTATTCAGAGATCGTAGAATTTTTAGGATTAATGGAAGTTTTTCTTTATGGAGTTCCATGATTTTATCTTTATTTTACAACAATAATTCACAACGTGTTGTACACCCAATTATTTATTTCTTAATAAATTAAAAAACTTCCTTTATTTTTCTATTTCAAAAGTCTTTTTCTTTCTTTTTTTCTATTTAAAAAAGTTATTTTCAACAAAAACTTACATTTTGTACACCCAATTATTTAGCTCTCAATAAATTGGAAAACTGCCATTTATTTTCCTATTTCAAAAATCTTTTTCTTTCTTTTTTTCTACTTAAAAAAACTGATTTTCAACGACAATTTACAACATTTTTGACACCCAATTATTTAGCTCAATAAATTGGAAAACTTCAATTTATTTTCGTACTTCAAAAATCTTTTTTTTTTATTTAGAAAACTGATTTTCGTATTCAAAATTATTTTTTCTTTCTTCCTATTAAAAAATGAACAAAATTAGATTTTTTAAATGAAAGACGTTGTGTAATTTATAGACGAAGGAAAGCTAATTCGAGTGGGGAACAAAATGGTCCATTTTCTACAATTTATTTCCTTTTGAAAAAAAAAAACATTTCGGACATTTGTCCATCATTGGGTTCGGTTAAGTTGAAAACTTGTATTAATAAGAAATAAAAAAAAAGTTATTGATAAAATTCTATAGAAAAAGTAAGTCAATTAAAATGAGAATCAAAATAATTTTCTGCTGAAGGCAAAGTTATCCAAGTTTAAACAACACTATTAAAAAACCGTAATTTTAATCGGAAATTCTCCGTAAAAACATACTGTTCACAGCCGTATTTCAGTAAAATACAGACGACCGTAATTTGTACCCTACTTAGTTATTATCTTTCACGGGTTGGTGACCGTAATACCACTCCGTTTCTAAAACAGTAAATGCCTGGCAACATTTATTCCGGGAGTTTTACCATTTTAACAACAAATTATTAACGCTTTAGGTTTAAAATTTTCTATAGAAAATATTTTCAGCAATGTGACCTTGTTCTCAAATCGAGCATTACTTAAAATACAGTATTTGCACTCAGGGCAGAATTAGAAATGAAACTATAAGAGAGATTACTCGAGTGCCAAATATGGATGAGATCATAGTGAGGGGTAGATGGAGATGGTTTGGCCATGCTCTTCGCACTCCCAAAGAGAGATTAGTTCACCAAACGTTTAGCTGGGCTCCGCAAGGCACTAGAAGAGTTGGAAGACCCAAGCTTACATGGATGAGGACTATGAAGCGTGAAGTAGATGATGATGAATAGAGAAGTATTAAATTAAAAGCTCAAGATAGAGACGACTGGCGAATTCTAACCGAGGCCCTTTGCGTCAATGGGTGTAGGAGGAGATGTTGATGATGATTTACATTCAAATGTTCTGGTAAACAACAGTTTTGTTGAACTACACTTCGGACACAAATTTGTAAATAACTCTAGAACATATCTCTCTTGTTAAGGATTCCGTAGATTTGAATAAAGGGCCTCAGTTAGATTTCGCCAGTCGTCTCTATCTTGAGCTTTTAAATCAATACTTCTCCATTCCCTATCTCCCACTTCACACTTCATAGTCCTCAGCCATGTAGGGCTGGGCCCTCTAACTCTTCTAGTACATCGTGGAGCCTCGTTAAATGTTTGATGAGCTAACCTCTTGGGGAGTTCGAAGAGCATGCCCAAGCCATCTCCATCTACCCCTCACCATGATCTCATCCACATATGGCACTCGGGTAAATTGCCTATCTTAAAATGTCTAGGGAATACCATTCGAAAATTGTCATTTTTAAATCATGTTTTTTTTTATATATTTTACTTTCAATTAGATTGATCTTATTTGATATATATATATATATATAAGGAAATTTGAAATATGTTAAGTTCTTTATTCCCTGATTCTGGTCATTACTGTTCATGATGTGATTAAGAACCAAGGAGAGCCAGGCCTTGGCTGCTGATGACTCAGCAGGTAGACCTATAGCTTCTCCCAAACCCCCATCCTTAGCTCACATGGATGGTGAGGTTGCAGACACTAAAGGTATTAACGAGTTTGAAGGGGACTCGAACCCCAGTCTCTTGTTCAACAGTCAGGGACGTTATTACGCAGAGGTAAGAATCTGGCTTGAATTATTGTATCTCTCTCTCTCTCTCTCTCTCTCTCTCTCTCTCTCTCTCTCTCTCTCTAAATACGTGCTTTATATGCTTCTGTACCTAACCAAGTATTCCAGAGTAACATTCTATTGTAAAATTGCTATGAAAGACAGTGGCTGTTTAGGTAATAAAAGCTATTAGTCCCTTGAGATGGTCACCCATTCAGGAAATGAGTACGCTTAATTTCATTTACTTTTGTAATTGGTTACATAAAAATCTTCGAAAAATTTCACTTGGTTGCTACTAAACTGCTGTCAGATGCCAGGAAATCGCATCTAAAGGACTCTTTTGTCAGTAGCCTTTCAAACTTTACCCCCCCCCCCCCCCCCCCTGGGAAGACGCTCCTACGCCATTGCTGTATATTATTCCTGAGAGATATTAAAGAAATTGTTTATCTTACTGTTATATATCGTTTTCCCAGTATATTTACCCCAATCAAAACGCTCGGTTCCCACTGGGTGACCCACTTTGTCGGCGGAGATATTTTGGGTGTATCTCACTATTTATTTCCACCAAAAATAAATTTGTTTCGAAAAAAAAAACATAATTTTTTCTAAAGGAAAAACAGTTTATTTTTATTATTATGAAATGTTGTCTTGGCGGGGACTATAACAAAACTAGATCTTTATATATACAGTGTATATATATATATATATATATGTGTGTGTGTGTGTGTGTGTATGTGTGTATATATATATATATATATGTGTGTGTGTGTGTGTGTGTACATATATATATATATATATATATATATATCGGTAAAGGTTTGCCCTGTAATACAGTAAAATAATACATATTCCCACTGGGGGGTCCCCCATTATCGTAGGATATATATATATATATATATATAAATATATATATATATATATATATATATATATTTGATATTATAGCTTAGTTAGTCCTCGTACACTATTTTATTGTTTTCTTAATAGGTAAGAATTAAAGAAAATGTAATAGAAGCCTAACTATGCTAAATATAATTTTCATATATCTATTAACTCATTTTTTATTTATTTTTCATTTGTTAATTTATTTAGGTAAAGTTGTATTGTATTACAGGGTGTGATTTTGAACATAAAATATTTTTTCCTATAGTAAATAACGTTTGTCTTTTCTTCCGGTTATTATTCATCCACGAAGGTAATGTATAGAGAACAAAATGTTTGTTTTAAGGTTATACATCGTTTCCCCAGTATGTTTTCCCCACCCAAAACCCCGAGTTCCCACTGGGGGTCCGCCATTACCGTAGGATATATATATATATATATATATATATATCTGAAACTATTCATTTGCAACGGGAACGAGTGTCATTTTCGAAGAGAACGTAATTTTTTTATAAGAAAAAGTAGTTTTTTACTAGGTAACATTGCCCTGTAATACACTACAATAATACCTATTAAATAATTAAAGTTAATTTTATTTGTTATTAATCTATTTCTCATTTGTTTATTAATATATATATATATATATATATATATATATTTGTTCCCCTCTATGTTTTTACCTATTTTTTATTGACTTTTTTGTTCATTAATTTATTTTTATTTATTTGTAAACTTTAATTCTCATTCATTTATTTGTATTTGTTTATTAGCTTTCAAGTTTATTAGTTAATTTTTATTTATTTATTACTTTATTTTTGTTTCATCATTTTTTGTTATTTTTTATTAATTTATTTGTATTTATTTATTGTGATGTTTTAATTTCATTATTAACTTTTGTGTTCGATCATTAATATCAGTTGTTTATTAGTTTATTTTTTTTGTTTACTAATTTTGTTTATTATTATATTTTATATTTGTTTTATTTATTTATCACCAAGTTTTATATATATATATATATATATATATGGGTGTGTGTATGTGTGTGTATATTCATTAACTTGTTTTAATTCATCTACTATACATCAATTTATTTTATTAATCACATATTTCTAAATTACATTTCACAATTTAGAATTTTGAAAAGTTTTTCAAAACCTGAGTCAAAATTTAAATTAGAAGAGATAACCTTTATAATATATTCCTCTTTTATTAATTAAAGAGAAGTAAGCGAATTCGCTGTTCTAGACGGGATGAGTACTGCTCGGCGTATAGGGGGAGAGAGAGAGAGAGAGGGGGGGGGAGGGAGGGAGAGAGAGGGAGTGAGTGAGAGAGGGAGCGTCTCTTTGGCATCGATTTCAGCGGAAGAGACGAGGAGAGAGGAAAGGCGCCAGACGATTGGGCGTCAGAGAAATGCCGACGTTCTTAGTGACTCTCTCTCTCTCTCTCTCTCTCTCTCTCTCTCTCTCTCTCTCTCTAATGGTTGAAGGATTTCAGCGTTATCCCTGAAAACAAAAGAACAAAGGATATTCTTCAGTTATGCAATGGACAATGCCTACTTTCGTTAAGAAGGTTTTTCTGTTTATACGAAGTATGATAAAATCAATGACAAAGAAAGAGAGAGAGAGAGAGAGAGAGAGAGAGAGAGAGAGAGCAGTCTTTAGAACAAAGTCCTGGTACGGAGAGTGAGTTGATAATACCACTTGTTGTACCAGGTAATATTTTTTTTTTTTATTTTTTTTTTTTTTTGATATTTAGACAATTTATGAAATCTAGAATATCAATCCTTTATACCTCTTATTTGCCCAAGAATAAAACTTGCCTTTAAAATCAAACATATTTGTTTTCATTAAGAGACGAAATAGCCTTTCCCTTTGTGAGAAAACTCGCCATGTGTCCTCTCATTGTGCTTCATTGTTTCAAGAAAAGCCAAACCCTTTTGGGAATTGTCCTTAAATTTTACCTCCACCAACGAAATTGGGAGGAGGTTACGTTTTCGCCCCTGTTTGTCAGTTTGTTTTGTGAACAAATTCCTGGCTACAATTTTACTCATAGAGTAGTGAGATTTTGAGGGATTAATTTTTATATTGAGACGTGGAAGTGATTCAGTTTTGAAAGTCTTAGGTCAAAGGTCTAGGTGAGCCTATACGTCTACGTGCTAAGTCATCAGCAGCCTTTGCCTGGCCCTCCTTAGTCCTAACTTGGGTGGAGGAGATGGGGCTTGGGCGCTGATCATATGTATATATGGTCAGTCTATAGGACATTGTCCTGCTTGATAGGGCAGTGTCACTGTCCTTTGCCCCTGCCATTCATGAGCAGTCTTTATTCCTTTAAATCTTGTCCGAAGTGTTCCCTTAGTATGCCCCTGTAGCCTAGATTAAAGGGGAGATACCTATTCCGCGAAGGGAATTCTTGGCATCATCATATGGCACCAACGAAGCCTTTTTTACACAAAGGAATTTAAATACCACGAAAACTGATTAATTCTGTTAGTGATTATATATATATATATATATATATACACATATATGTGTGTGTATGTGTATGTATGCATGTATATTATTTATATATATATATATATATATATATATATATTATATATATATATATATATTATATATATAATATACATATATATATATATGTATATATATATAATATGCAAATATATATTTATATATATATATATATTTATATATATGTGTGTGTATATTTATAATATACATATATATATATATATATATATAGTTTGTGTGTGTGTGTATTATATATATTTATATATATATATATATATATATAATATACATATATATATATGTGTGTATGTATATACTGTATATATATATATATATATATAATATAAATATATATATATATATTTATATATATATAATATATACACACATTTATATATATAAATATATCTATATGTATATTTTATATACATATATATATATATATATATATATTATATGAAAGATTTTGCACATTTAGACGTGATTTTAATATTCAAATGAATATATTTTACTATCTTAATATCTGGATTCTCTCTTATACCTTGGGATCAGAGAACCAAGGGGGAATCAACACTAAGACAACAGCTCCTGACCGGCCGGGGAATCGAACCCCGCTGCAGGACACTTCCTTTGTGCCTAAATGGTATGTCACTGTCCTACAAGTTTCATAGACCAGGGTTCGATTCCCCGGCCAGCCAAAAGTTATTATCTTTAAGTTGATTCCCCCTTGGGTCTCTGATCCCAAGGTATAAGCGAAAATCCAGGTATTAAGGTAGTAAAATATATGGCTTATTTGAATATGTATGCTATATATATATATATATATATGTGTGTGTGTGTGTGTGTGTGTGTTTGTGTGTGCGTGTATATATATATATATATATATATATATATATATATATGTATATATGTGTGTGCGTGTATATATATATATATATATACTGCATGTATGTATGTTTAATGAATAAATTCACCTAGGATTCTGAAATTAATTTTGTAATAACCCAACCGGAGAGAGAGAGAGAGAGAGAGAGAGAGAGAGAGATTCTAATGCTATAAAGTCAGTCAGTATCGTAGATTCTTGGCTGTCAATGTTAATTGTAGCAATGACTTCAAGTTGATACTTTGTATCTCTTTCTGAGGGGTCATATTTTTACTTTGCCAAATAACAGAAACTTATGTATGACATTATTATTATTATTATTATTATTATTATTATTATTATTATTATTATTATTATTATTATTATTATTATTATTACTAGCCCAGATACAACCCTAGTTGGAGAAGTAGGATGCTATAAGCCCATGGAATCCAACAGGGAAAAATAGCCCAGTGAGGAGAGGAAACAAGGAAATAAATAAACGATATAAGTAATGACCAATTAAAATAAAATATTTTGAAAAATATTTTAATATTATTATTATTATTATTATTATTTTTATTATTATTATTATTATTATTATTACTTGCTAAACTACAACCCTAGCTGGTAAAGTAGGATGCTATAAGCCCATGGGATCCAATAGGGAAAAACAGCCCAGTGAGGAGTGGAAACAAAGAAATAAATAAACGATATAAGTAATGACCAATTAAACTAAAATATTTTGAAAAATATTTTATTATTATTATTATTATTACTAGCCAAGCTGCAACCCTAGTTGGAAATGCAGGATGCTATAGACCCAGGGGATCCAACAGGGAAAATAGCGCAGTGAGGAAAGGAAATAAGAAAAAATAAAAAAAAATTCAAGAACAGTAATAATATTAAAATAAATATTTCCTATATAAACTATAAAAACTTTAACAAAACAAAAGGAAGAAAAATTAGATAAATTAGTGTACCCGCGTGTACCCTCAAGCATTACGTTTTACGAAAACACAAAGTCTTTTACTCATGATTTATATATATATATATATATATACATATATATACATACATATGTATATATATACATTTATATATCTATATGTATATATACATATATATATATATGTGTATATATACATATATATATATATATATATATATAGTATATATATACTTATATATACATATATACTTATATATATATATATATATATATATATATATATATATGTATATATGTATCTTATATCATACTTCGATTTAGAAAGAAAATTTATTTATAAGTTGTTTTGGAAACAGAAACATATTTACATATTGCATTTAAAAAAAAAAACAGTTACAATTCACTTTTAATACTAGACACCCGAAAGACTGAATATATTAAGACTTTCAAGAGGAAACTGAAGACTTTCTTGTTCTCTAAGTTCTTCGGTAATGTGAATTTGACAACAATTGCATTGGATTTCCTTACACTCAAATATAAACCAAGTTTGAAATCTCTGTGAAAACGATGTCCAAACTTATGTCTGAATACGTGAATTAGATATTTTTCTTAATCGTGACCTTGACCTTTGACCTTAACCTTCCAAAATTTAATCATTTCCAGCTTTTTTCATGACAATTAATCTCTGCAAGTTTCATTCCTCTACGATTAAAATTGTGGCCAGGAAGCTGTTCACAAACAAACACACAAACACAAGTTTCATTCCTCTACGATTAAAATTGTGGCCAGGAAGCTGTTCACAAACAAACACACAAACACAAGTTTCATTCCTCTACGATTAAAATTGTGGCCAGGAAGCTGTTCACAAACAAACACACAAACACAAGTTTCATTCCTCTACGATTAAAATTGTGGCCAGGAAGCTGTTCACAAACAAACACACAAACACAAGTTTCATTCCTCTACGATTAAAATTGTGGCCAGGAAGCTGTTCACAAACAAACACACAAACACAAGTTTCATTCCTCTACGATTAAAATTGTGGCCAGGAAGCTGTTCACAAACAAACACACAAACACAAGTTTCATTCCTCTACGATTAAAATTGTGGCCAGGAAGCTGTTCACAAACAAACACACAAACACAAGTTTCATTCCTCTACGATTAAAATTGTGGCCAGGAAGCTGTTCACAAACAAACACACAAACACAAGTTTCATTCCTCTACGATTAAAATTGTGGCCAGGAAGCTGTTCACAAACAAACACACAAACACAAGTTTCATTCCTCTACGATTAAAATTGTGGCCAGGAAGCTGTTCACAAACAAACACACAAACACAAGTTTCATTCCTCTACGATTAAAATTGTGGCCAGGAAGCTGTTCACAAACAAACACGCAAACACACAAACGAGAGGCGAAAAATTAACCTCCTTCCAACTTCGTTGGCAGAGGGCATAATCCCAACTCCTCGTCACAGCTACTTTACAACATCCGATGCATTTGATGACGTCAACTGGTGACGTCATCTGATAGCGATAAGTTAAATTCTTCTAAATCCAACCCCATGTTCATGACGTGAGTAGGTGCCTCATAATATTGCTAATAGTTCTCTGCTCTAAGCTCATTAACGTTCATTTAATGGTTTATAAGTTAATGAGAGGGGTTTACGTCACGGACGCTGCTGAGAAACGCGAAATGTGTCACAAGTTGAATATTTGATCATATTCAGGTTGAGGCTTTGCCTTTGCAACGGCGTCTCTGTGTCTTTTAGTTTTGTGTGTTCCTTATTTTCACTAGTTTTTCTCTTTTCATCCACATTTGTTGTAGTACACTTTTCTTATTTTCAATATTTTCTTCACAAAAAAAAGGAATTTTCCAACTGTTTGTGCACTATCTTCTTCGTATGGTTGTTGGAATTCAGTTGTTTTTATTCTCATATCACTAAACTGTGGACAATATAACATAAAGTGGTTAGAATTTTCTTCTACATCACAGAATACACAGTTTATATTTCCAGATTGGCGGTTTGAAGAGTTCGTGCTATACAGGTCCGATCCTTGATTATGTGAATTCATGGTTAGTTCTTAAGTCAGATTATTATTATTATTATTATTATTATTATTATTATTAGCTAATCTACCACCCTAGTTGGAAAAGCAGGATGCTGTAAGCCCAAGGGCTCCAACAAGAATAAATAGCCCAGTGAGGAAAGGAAATAAGGAATTAAAAGTACAAGAGAAGTAATGAACAATTAAAATAATGTTTTTTAAGAACATT
>NC_090735.1:3060977-3075977 GCF_036898095.1 Palaemon carinicauda
TAATTTTGATTCTCTCTCTCTCTCTCTCTCTCTCTCTCTCTCTCTCTCTCAAGAAAAATGAGAAAGCTATGCTCGCTTGAAACTTTTTTTTACTAAACATGAGAATTCTCTCTCTCTCTCTCTCTCTCTCTCTCTCTCTCTCTCTCTCTCTCTCTCTCTCTCTCTCTCAAGAAACATATGTACGGCTGAAACACTTCTTTGTAAAGGGATCATGAGGAACATGTGGTAGACAACATAGACTGGTAGTGCTCTCTCTCTCTCTCTCTCTCTCTCTCTCTCTCTCTCTCTCTCTCTCTGAGACTTTCATTTATGCGTGCATAATATTGGCATCAATATTACATCCTCTCTCATACAAGAAGTGTTTGCTTTAACTCTCTCTCTCTCTCTCTCTCTCTCTCTCTCTCTCTCTCTCTCTCTCTCTCTCTCTCTCTCGTTGCTTTATTATTCAGAGTGACTAAGGAAGGAAGAGAGAGAGAGTTAAATAATGTTTGAAGTAGCAAGAAGAAGAAATATGTGCGTAGGGCGATAGGATTGAATTTCGGGTCGTCCGAGCTCTAGACAGAGACTCGGTTCAGAGATTCCTGTAAGTGTTGAAATCAACGATGAACTGTCTTGTTGGTATAATGGAGTTTCCGGGAGTTTCACTGGAGTATTTTTTATTCTGAATAATCTCTTGTAATTAATTTTACAGTATTTTAATGTTTTGGTCTTATACACACACACACACACACACACATATATATATATATATATATATATATATATATATATATATATATATAAAAATCTACCTCATACTTGGGATCGAACCCTAGCCCCTTCTAATGAAAGGCCAGGTCGCTTCCAACCATGCATGGTAGGCATGGTTGGAAGCAACCTGGCCTTTCATTAGAAGGGGCTAGGGTTCGATCCCAAG
Source organism: Palaemon carinicauda (assembly GCF_036898095.1). Classification (NCBI taxonomy): domain Eukaryota; kingdom Metazoa; phylum Arthropoda; class Malacostraca; order Decapoda; family Palaemonidae; genus Palaemon; species Palaemon carinicauda. The sequence continues at coordinate 3,061,894 of NC_090735.1, forward strand.
TATGAGGTAGAAATTTATTTCTATTTGAGCACGATATTGTGTTGATATTTATCCATATATATTATATATATCTATATATATATATATATATATGTATATATATATATATATATATATATATATATATATATATATATATATATATATATATATATATATATATAAAAATCCATCACTACCAGTCTATGTTATCTAACCCATGTAATTAATTTGGCTTTCCACTCCTCCACTTTTATAGGTTATCAGGTGCTTATCCAATTTCTGAAACCAAGTGTTCATACTTGCCAATTCAAAAATCTGAGCCATCTCTTATATAGACTCCCCATTTTCATTTCTAATTCCAATCCATGGCCTCCGTATACCTCCTCATATCTATCCCATTCTCTTCCCCACTCTGTCATTCATCTCTGCTCTTATAATTAGCTTCTCTTTAACTGTTCCAAATTCCTGTCTAAATAATTCTTTTCCCTGTTCGTGGAAACCCATCAGCCCTTGATGCTGTAGTTATATTTACTATCTAATTCCTTATTATCATTAAAATCTTTTAAATTTGTCATTTATTATCTTTACTTCTACCACTTTCTCCTTCCAGTTATGACCTATCATGACCCCAAACTCCATTTCTTCCCTCTCGGGACCTGCTGTAATAGAGCTTATACGCATCTCCTGTCTCTATTTCCATTTCCTTTTATCTACTCTTTTGCACACACAGAATATCTATCCTCCAATCCTATCCAATTTTCCCGTTAGTGCATCGACTTTCTAAAGACAAGTACCTGCTCTGATGTTCCATTCTCTCACTAGCTTCTTTGGGCGCAGTCGTAAACCCTGCGGTACCCCCTCCTACATTTATCTTGGAATAATCACGCTTGTAGAGGACCTTGACCATTGCCGTCGCCAAGGTCCATGTATAGACTTTGGCCGTTTCAATACTGATATTGAAACGTGACTCACCCTAGCAGCATCCCCATTTCGAATCGTATCATGCGCAAACTAAGAAAGTGAAGAGAGTTCTATCGTAAATAGTTGACTTGAAAAGACATTTTATCGTAAATATTAGACTTGAAAATATATTTTATCGTAAATTGTAGACTTGAAAAGATATTTTATCGTAAATAGTAGACTTGGAAAGAAATTTTATCGTAAATAGTAGACTTGAAAAGACATTTTATCGTAAATATTAGACTTGAAAATATATTTTATCGTAAATTGTAGACTTGAAAAGATATTTCATCGTAAATAGTAGACTTGAAAAGAAATTTTATCGTAAATAGTAGACTTGAAAAGACATTTTATCGTAAATTGTAGACTTGAAAAGATATTTTATCGTAAATAGTAGACTTGAAAAGACATTTTATCTTGAATAGTAGACTTGAAAAGATATTTTATCGTAAATAGTAGACTTGAAAAGACTTTTTATCGTAAATAGTAGACGTGAAAAGACATTTTATCTTGAATAGTAGACTTGAAAAGATATTTTATCGTAAATAGTAGACTTGAAAAGACATTTTATCTTGAATAGTAGACTTGAAAAGATATTTTATCGTAAATAGTAGACTTGAAAAGACTTTTTATCGTAAATAGTAGACGTGAAAAGACATTTTATCGTAAATAGTAAACTTGAAAAGACATTTTATCTTGAATAGTAGACTTGAAAAGATATTTTATCGTAAATAGTAGACTTGAAAAGACTTTTTATCGTAAATAGTAGACGTGAAAAGACATTTTATCGTAAATAGTAAACTTGAAAAGACATTTTATCTTGAATAGTAGACTTGAAAAGATATTTTATCGTAAATAGTAGACTTGAAAAGACTTTTTATCGTAAATAGTAGACGTGAAAAGACATTTTATCGTAAATAGTAGACTTGAAAAGACATTTTATCTTGAATAGTAGACTTGAAAAGATATTTTATCGTAAATAGTAGACTTGAAAAGACTTTTTATCGTAAATAGTAGACGTGAAAAGACATCTTATCGTAAATAGTAGACTTGAAAAGACATTTTATCTTGAATAGTAGACTTGAAAAGATATTTTATCGTAAATAGTAGACTTGAAAAGACTTTTTATCGTAAATAGTAGACTTGAAAAGACTTTTTATCGTAAATAGTAGACTTGAAAAGACATTTTATCGTAAATAGTAGACTTGAAAAGACATTTTATCGTAAATAGTAGACTTGAAAAGATATTTTATCGTAAATAGTAGACTTGAAAAGACTTTTTATCGTAAATAGTAGACGTGAAAAGACATTTTATCGTAAATAGTAGACTTGAAAAGACATTTTATCTTGAATAGTAGACTTGAAAAGATATTTTATCGTAAATAGTAGACTTGAAAAGACTTTTTATCGTAAATAGTAGACGTGAAAAGACATCTTATCGTAAATAGTAGACTTGAAAAGACTTTTTATTTTGAATAGTAGACTTGAAAAGATATTTTATCGTAAATAGTAGACTTGAAAAGACTTTTTATCGTAAATAGTAGACTTGAAAAGACTTTTTATCGTAAATAGTAGACTTGAAAAGACATTTTATCGTAAATAGTAGACTTGAAAAGACATTTTATCGTAAATAGTAGACTTGAAAAGACTTTTTATCGTAAATAGTAGACTTGAAAAGACATTTTATCTTGAATAGTAGACTTGAAAAGACATTTTATCGTAAATAGTAGACTTGAAAAGACATTTTATCTTGAATAGTAGACTTGAAAAGACATTTTATCTTGAATAGTAGACTTGAAAAGATATTTTATCGTAAATAGTAGACTTGGAAAGACATTTTATCGTAAACAGTAGACTTGGAAAGACATTTTATGGTAAATAGTAGACTTTAAAAGACATTTTATCGTAAATAGTAGACTTGAAAAGATGTTTTATCGTACAGGGTTGACATAAAAAGACTTTTATTATACATGATTGACTTAGAAGAAGTCTTATCATACACATTAGACTTAAAGAAACTTCTGCCATACACCGTAAACGAGAAAAGGGTTGTATCGTACAAAATAGACCAAGTATTGGAGAAGGAAGAACAAAGCAATTTTATGAACCCACTGACTGGGCGGCCTTGAGTCCTGCCAAGGCCGTAGTCCTGAGAGGTAGGATATCTGGGCACCTCTTTTTTTTCTGGTAGGAATGTTCAGTCAGACATCGAGGTCAGTTATGTCCTTCAAACTTCACTATGATGTTCGATAAAGTAAGTTATATCAGCAGATTATTCATTTCAATATTCAAAAGGAGCTTGTTTGTCTTAGTTCAAAAAAGCAGATTATAGATATAATTTAACCAACAGTAGGCCTACACAGGACAGATTCTTTAACAGAGGGATAACTTTTTTTAACAAATAACGATACTTAGATTGAATTTAAGGAACAGTAGGCCTACACAGGACAAAGGCTTAAACAGAAATAACTTCTTTGCACGAATAACTATAATTAGATTGAATTTAAGGGACAGAAGGCCTACACAGGACAAAGGCTTAAACAGAAATAACTTCTTTGCACGAATAACTATAATTAGATTGAATTTAAGGGACAGTAGGCCTACACAGGACAAAGGCGTAAACAGAAATAACTTCTTTGCACGAATAACTATAATTAGATTGAATTCAAGGGACAGTAGGCCTACACAGGACAAAGGCTTAAACAGAAATAACTTCTTTGCACGAATAACTATAATTAGATTGAATTTAAGGGACAGTAGGCCTACACAGGACAAAGGCTTAAACAGAAATAACTTCTTTGCACGAATAACTATAATTAGATTGAATTTAAGGGACAGTAGGCCTACACAGGACAAAGGCTTAAACAGAAATAACTTCTTTGCACGAATAACTATAATTAGATTGAATTTAAGGGACAGTAGGCCTACACAGGACAAAGGCTTAAACAGAAATAACTTCTTTGCACGAATAACTATAATTAGATTGAATTTAAGGGACAGAAGGCCTACACAGGACAAAGGCTTAAACAGAAATAACTTCTTTGCACGAATAACCATAATTAGATTGAATTTAAGGGACAGAAGGCCTACACAGGACAAAGGCTTAAACAGAAATAACTTCTTTGCACGAATAACCATAATTAGATTGAATTTAAGGAACAGTAGGCCTACACAGGACAAAGGCTTAAACAGAAATAACTTCTTTGCACAAATAGCCATAATTAGATTGAATTTAAGGAACAGTAGGCCTACACAGGACAAAGGTTTAAACAGAAATAACTCCTTTACACAAATAACTACAATTAGATTGAATTTAAGGAACAGTAGGCCTACACAGGCTAGAGGCTTAAACAAAGGGGTGCCTTCTTTACACAAATAACCGCAATTAGATTGAATTTAAATAACAGTAGGCCTGTCCAAAACAAAATAATTTTTGACCGCCACTTTGTAATAAGAATAAGCATGGGCACTTAAATTTAACTTACAAAGCAAGCTAACGAAAAATAAATATCAATAAGTTGAAAAAAAAAAAGATTAAGTAATTAAAAATTATAAATCAGCTTACTGTGCACGATTAGTTTTACACATATATAAGCTCGTTTTAATAATTCTATTTCTATATTAAAACCCCCCAAAACAAGAAGAGCATTACTCATCCCTACGAGACACGCCCCTCGAAACAAAACAGTAGTGTTTGTTTGCTTCTCCGGTCATATGTTTAGTCCGTCTTAGATGATATTGTTTTTAGTAAATCTCTAATAAATGCTCAAACATTTCTAATAATAATATTAAAGATAATGAACACATTCACTTCAATAAAAGAAAATTTACACATTCGGTTCATAGCGACAAAGCCAGGAATAATAAGCTAGGAGTGCATTCTAAAGCGATTGTTTTAAATATAACATCATTAACTGCACGCAACGTGCACTCAGCGATAATGAACTGTTACACGCATCATAGACATACACAACACAACATAAGAGCGGCGGCTGGATGAAAAATGGATGATATGAAACATTGGATGAAGTTTAAATGATGGATGGAGCCATGGGTGACAGTGGCCGAGGCTCGGGTATACCATGGCAACCTGAACGAACGCACGAACGAACGCAACAACAAAGGCTGGCAGCATCCCTCGGAGAAATAACCGTTTCGAATGAAATAATAATGATAATAATAATTTTATTTCTGTCCTTCGAGGATTATGATAATCCTCGAAGGACAGAAATAAAGATTATTATTATTATTATTATTATTATTATTATTATTATTATTATTATTATTTCATTCGAAACGGTTATTTCTCCGAGGGATGCTGCCAGCCTTTGTTGTTGCGTTCGTTCGTGCGTTCGTTCAGGTTGCCATGGTATACCCGAGCCTCGGCCACTGTCACCCATTGCCACCCATGGCTCCATCCATCATTTAAACTTCATCCAATGTTTCATATCATCCATTTTTCATCCAGTAGCCACTCTTATGTTGTGTTAACAGCCCGTATGTCTATGATGCGTGTAACAGTTCATTATCGCTGAGTGCACGTTGCGTGCAGTTAATGATGTTATATTTAAAACAATCGCTTTAGAATGCACTCCTAGCTTATTATTCCTGGCTTTGTCGCTATGAACCGAATGTGTAAATTTTCTTTTATTGATGTGAATGTGTTCATCATCTTTAATATTATTATTAGAAATGCTTGAGCATTTAGTAGAGATTTACTAAAAACAACATCATCTAAGACGGACTAAACATATGACCGGAGAAGCAAACAAACACCACTGTTTTGTTTCGAGGGGCGTGTCTCGTAGGGATGAGTAATGCTCTTCTTGTTTTGGGGGTTGGGCAGGCCAAGGGGGGTTGGGACAGGCCTTGGGACAGGCCAAGCTTGGCGGGTAAGCCATGAACAATGGCCGTAGGGGTTCCTTGGGGGAGTTAGGGGGTGTAGGATCTGGGTGAAGAGTAGACTAGGGAGATATGAACGATAGCAAAGCGGATACTTTGCACACAAGGGCTCGAGTAAGCTCAGCGGCTCAGATGGGAGCGTTCTCTACGGTAGGATGTGGTAAGGCGAAGTTCAGGGCCGTTGAAGTTCGTTTAGAAATAATAGAATTATGTATATAATTAGTTGTTTGTTCAGGTTTCGTGTAATATTTATATAAATGGAGTCAATATGGCCACTTTTTAACTTGACATCAATCATCTTTGCCTTTTACTTTTATCCCATTTCTATATGGGGTCGCTGTTTCTATTATAGTTAGCCTTCTCCATCTTCCTTTGTCCAGTACATATTTTTCTCTTATCAACGGACTATTTTACATTAAGGAATAAAGTTAAGATTCAAATGTTACTGAATTTATATAAACATTACATTTAACAAATTTGGTAGACCATTATGTAATGTGATGATATAAGGGCTTTCAAGAGGAAACTGAAGACTTGTTTTATAAGTACCTCGATCATGTGGATTTGAAGATAAACGAGCATTGTGCGGTGTGAAATGATCAGTGCCTTGGAATGTATACGATCAAATTAATTATGAAAGGTCCTGTGGATAGTAGGATTCCCCAGACTCAAGAAACCGTTCTGGTATAAGGCTTACATTTGAATTTATGACAATAACAACAATCTGGGATTCATGTCAATCCTAGAACGTCGGCATATCTGTATTGACTGAGCCAGTCCGTGTGATTACTCATGGTGATATAACGAAGAATATTGCTAGCATAACGCAGTTTTTATATTATTATTATTATTATTATTATTATTATTATTATTATTATTATTATCATTAGCCAAGCTACAACCGTAGTTGTAAAAGCAAGATGCTATAAGCCCAAGGGCTCCAACAGGGAAAAATAGCCCAGTGAGGAAAGGAAATAAGGAATTAAATAAATGATGAGAATAAATAACAATAAATCATTCTAAAAACAGTAACAGCGTCAAAACAGATATGTCCTATATAAACTATTAACAATGTCAAAAACAGATATGTCATATACAAGGTATATATAAATTACTACATATTTTCTTAACTTACGATTGGCTTTAGAAAAAGAAACATTATCAGAAGCTCCAATGTTCAACCTTAGGGTGAACTGTAGTCAAAACGGAATTTACAACTGAGTCTATCTATTTGAAGACTTGAAATTATCTTCGGTAGCAAAGCAACAGCCACTTCAATACGTTATATACATCACTTATTCTCTTATTATTATTATTATTATTATTATTATTATTATTATTATTATTATTATTATTATTAAACTACCACCCTAGTTGGAAAAGCCAGATGCTATAAGCCCAAGGGCTCCAACAAGGAAAAAATAGCCCAGTGAAGAAAGGAACTAAGGAAATAAACTATATATGAAGTAATGAACAATTAACATAAAATATTTTAAAAACAGTAACAACATCAAAACAGATATTTCATATATAAACTATAAAAAGACTTATGTCAGCCTGTTCAACATGAAAAAAAAACAAACATTTGCTATAAGGTTGAACTTTTACTGTGTCCTTCCTTCCCAAACTCCTCTTCACTACCATGTAATTATCATGTGAAAATCAGTGGTCATTTTCTCAAACAGGAAGGTCCATTTAGTCAGTTACCAACTACTATATTCGTCTTTATGGATATTTATTTCATCATCATCATCATCTCCTACGCCTATTGACGCAAAGGACCTCGGTTACATTTTGCCACCCGTCTCCATCTTGAGCTTTTGATTCAATACTTCTCCATTCATCATCTCCTACTTCACGCTTCATAGTCCTCAGCCATGCAGGCCTGGGTCTTCCAACTCTTCTAGTCCCATGTGGAGCCCAGCTGAACGTTTGGATATTTATTTAAAAACACATTTTATATGAAATCTCCAGGAGACTATTTTCGTTATTCATGACGAATGGGTTGACACCATCTACATACTGTTGTGTCATAGCCTCTGTACCATGGTCTTCCATTGTCTTCGGGTAGTTATCTTGGTAGAGGGATCACTATTCGTTCTTATTGCTCTTTCTCTATTATTTCTGAAGTTTTTATTATGTTTATAAAAGACTCATTTTAATGTTACTGTTCTTGAATTATTTTAATTCAAGTGTTCATTACTTCTCTTGTAGTTTATTTGTTTCTTGTTTCCTTCCACACGGGGCAGTTTTTCTCTGTTGGAGTCCTTTGGCTTATAGCATCCTGCTTTTCCAACTAGGGAACTCGGGTTGTAGGTTAGCTAATAATAATAATAATAATAATAATAATAATAATAATAATAATAATAATAATAATAATAATCTATGGTTACTTTCCCACTTGGTAAGTATATTATTATTATTATTACTTGCTAAGCTACAACCCGAGTTCCCTAGTTGGAAAAGCAGGATGCTATAAACCAAAGGGCCCCTTACAGGGAAAATAGCCCAGTGAGGATAGGAAACAAGGAAAAATAAAATATCTTAAGAAGAGTAACGTTAGAATAAATATCTCCTATATAAATTATAAAATCTTAAAAAAAAAACAAAAAAAAACAAGAGGAACAGAAATAAGATAGAACAATGTGCCCGTGTGTACCCTCAAGCAAGAGAACTCAAGAGAACTAGGATAGACTGTTCAGATATGGTAAGCAAATCTTCAAGTTCACTCGGGAGTCAAACCAATGAGAAGAGCTCCTGCCTATCTGCAGAAGAATAAAAATGTTCTCTAGACTTGGAGAGTGTCATAATCTGTGTCAGTTTAGGTTTTGCCAGGTGGAATATTTTTCAGATATTCTGTTCTACAATTGTGTGTATATATATATATATATATATATATATATATATATATATATATATATATATATATATATATATATATATATATATATATATAATTATCACCCATTACTAGCCACAGCAGGAAAAAGGCCTCAGACATGTCTTTCCATATGCGTATGTTTATGATCTTTGTATGCCAATCTATACATACATACATACATACGTATTTTATACATAATATATATTTTTACGAAAAATAATGCATGCATAATTTATACAAAACGTATAACTTTACGAAATAAATATTATTCATCATATCATTTAGACTTTTTAGAGTGAATTTAAAGAAATATAATGCTCTATACCTCTTTTTTCCATGTCAAAAGCTGAAATTCTGAACTTGCCACCAATTTCAAATCAGTGGTTATCTGAAAACTGCATGAAATAAGCTGTCAAGTGGCCTTTGTTTTTACACTAGACATCTCTCTCTCTCTCTCTCTCTCTCTCTCTCTCTCTCTCTCTCTCTCTTCATACGTATACATAGACATATAATAATGAAAATTAGGGTTATACATAGAGGTATAATGATGAAAAGTAGGCCTACGCATAGAGGTATAATGATGAAAAGTAGGCCTACGCATAGAGGTATAATGATGAAAAGTAGGCCTACGCATAGAGGGATAATGATGAAAAGTAGGCCTATGCATAGAGGTATAATGATGAAAAGTAGGCCTACGCATAGAGGTATAATGATGAAAAGTAGGCCTACGCATAGAGGTATAATGATGAAAAGTAGGCCTACGCATAGAGGTATAATGATGAAAAGTAGGCCTACGCATAGAGGTATAATGATGAAAAGTAGGCCTACGCATAGAGGTATAATGATGAAAAGTAGGCCTACGCATAGAGGTATAATGATGAAAAGTAGGCCTACGCATAGAGGTATAATGATGAAAAGTAGGCCTATGCATAGAGGTATAATGATGAAAAGTAGGCCTACGCATAGAGGTATAATGATGAAAAGCAGGCCTATGTCATATTTCATGCAGACTAAATTTGCATGAAGTTATTTGGTAAATGGCCAATTGCCTTCGCTGTTAGTAGTTTGTAGTTAGTTAATTCTAGCACGAGGCTTTTTAGACATATCTTAATCTATAAAGAAGAAGTTTGTTGACTATGAAATAGTTTTTTTAGTTCTTAGGTCTTTTTTATAGTTTATATTATGAAATATCTGTTTCCATGATGTTATTGTTTTAGAAATATCTTATTAATTGTTAATTATTTCTTATATCGTTTATTTATTTCCTTATTTCCTTTCCTCACTGGGCTACGTTTCCCTGTTGGAGCCCTTAGGCTTATAGCACCTTGCTTTTCCAACTAGTGTTGTAGCTTAGCTACTACTACTACTACTACTACTAATAATAATAATAATAATAATAATAATAATAATAATAGTAATGATAATAATTTCAAGGTCCATCCTTCGCTTTGTCTTAATTTCTCCCCCCCCCCCCATTCCCCTCTCGTCTTGTTTTACATTTCTTTGTGAAAATGTCTAGTAAGGGGGACTTAAGCCATGTATCCTCCCAGATTTGAACAGGCCATTGCGCGAATCCCCCCCTCCCCTTGGCTAACTCCCCCCCCCCCCCCCCATTTCCCCCAGTCTCCAACCAAAAGGAAGCATAGGCTGCCAGGACTCTCTCTCTCTCTCTCCCTCACTCAGTTGTGTTCTCCCGCTTCGGATACCAGTTGTGGTGTGTGGCATCGTGTTCCGATTCATCTTGCCGTCTGTATATATCTCATATAAATAGCCGTATAGGAGTGTTTTTAATTCTTGATATTTCATAAACAATTCTCGGTGTGATCTGCAAAATTTTGTGAAATAATTTGGTGTATATCGTGATAGAAAACTCAATGTTTAAAGTGATTTAGTGGCAACTCTTTACCAGATAGCTATGTGGATGGCTGGAGAGACGTTCTTCGAAATGATATTGTGCTCCAGATGTGTGGTCAATAATTAAATCCCTTTACGTATGGATAATAGAAATGACAACCTTTGATTTCCTTATTAAATCTCTAAACGAACTATAACAAATTGAGTAAGATATGTGTAACAGTGATACGTATGTTTTTAAGGGAACTTCACCCAGTCGAAAATTTGCCCCGATGAAATAACCATCTTATTTATGTAATTATAATAAGAAATCCCAATGTGAAATATATATTAATTCCCAAAATTACTCTTGGTTCAGTAACCAATGAAGGGATACAGTTTTCACAGGGTAGAATAGTGGCAAACAAACAAACAACAAGAAAAGTGTTTAGTGTCCAGCGTGAGTTGCGTCCATGCCCTTTAAATGAGATTTTGGGAGACCCCGGACTTGGAGACAAAGAAGAAAAAGATGAATCGATTGATTGTATTTTGTTTATGGTAGATTAAAAGGTAGATAATTCATATGTAAAAGAATGAGGACCGTAGCTGCAGTAGCCACGGATATTGAACACATTTCCCTAAGCAGATTTTGTTAAGAACGTAGAGCTCTCTCTCTCTCTCTCTCTCTCTCTCTCTCTCTCTCTCTCTCTCTCTCTCTCTCTCTCTCTCTCTCCAAACATATTAAAAATATAATAATGAGAGGCAGACCTATACATAGAAGTATAAGCGTGAAAAGTAGGCCTATGTCATATTTCATGCAGACTATATTTGCAACAAGTTGTATAAAATTTCCTTTGAATTTTTCATAGCCTGAAATTGAGCATGCATGTAAAGTTTTGTTGGTGGCAACCAGAAACTTGTTTGGGGAAAATATTACTGTGAAAGCCTTGAGAACTAGTGATTAGCCTAGACCAAAAGTAATATTTTGGCTTGTTGACAAATCTCATTATATTTTTACTATCGTATCTATTTCTTTTTAATTTGTTTTTCAGTTTTTTTCCCCTAATTCTACGTTATTCCCTGGTTTAATATGTTTTACCTTACACGGGTGCTTTACTAATTTGTTCGCTATTGCGTATAACATTCGAGTTTAACTACTATTTTTCTAGTTAAACTTTTTTATAATCATTATACTGTTATTATTTAAGAAAATCATCATTAATTGTTTATTTGTTATACAAGACCATTTGTAATTTACAATATTATTATTGTTATTATTATTATTATTATTATTATTATTATTATTATTATTATACTCCTAAACAAACTAGCTAGACTTTTTATAATGGCTGTATTGTTATTTTGAAAGAAAATCCTCACTAATTGTTTATTTAATATACAAGACCATTTGTAATGTACAGAATTAACTTTAATTACTCGCATCTACAAATGTAAAACTGCAAATATCCTTCTCATGCTTCAAAATGGTTCGTTGCAGATGTTAGCCAGGGTTAGTTGAACTCTACTGCAGTGAAATACTTTTGTCACGATCCCTCCTCACTTCACTGGTCTCCGAATGACTTACCTTGGTTTAACGATCAATGGCACACACGCACACTTTCTTTCGCTAAAAACAAAACAAAAATGTGACCTTGATAAAACTGCGTTTGTCCTGCTAGGTCAATGTAGACGTCTTGGTATGAACTTGATTGAAACTAAGCCTGTTTTGATTGCATGAAAAACTTATTTGACGGGAAGGTAAAGATCAACATTGCGTGCAATATAGGAGTGGAATGTACGGCGTATGTGCTGTGATTGCAACTCGCTTGTTTTGCGCCATATTTTGATCTCGTGAAAAAACTTTAATGGCAGTATTATCTATAAAGCTCAATACTGCTTGCAATATAGGAGTTAATGGTACAATATATGTGCTGTAAGAAGTCCAAAGCTCCCAATAATGCATACAGGTTTATTGCATGCAAGTTATACACGATTCAACTGCTAGACAATGATTTTTATTGGTGATTTCTTTCTTATTATATTACCTGGCCTGTAGGCCAGACACCTGGGTAGAGGGGGTAGTAAAATGATTCTCTAGAGATTGCAAAAGAAGCAGGGGAAAGAAGAGAAGACGATGGATTGACGAGCTAAGAAAATGTGCGGTCATAGACTGGCATAGATGGGCTATGAGCAGGCGGGAATGGAATTACATGTCTGAGGTCTTTGTCCTGCAGTGGACTAAATACGGCCGATATATAATATATATATATATATATATATATATATATATATATATATATATATATATATATATATATATATATATATAATATATATATATATATATAATTCTTTCTCATATATATATATATATATATATATATATATATATATATATATATATATATATATATATATATATATATAATTCTCTCTCTCTCTCTCTCTACGAGGAAGAAAGTTACTGCTTTAAATATATTCTATTTTAATTGTTCATTACTTCTCTTGTAGTTTATTTCCTTGCTTCCTTGCCTCACTGGGCTATTTATCCCTGTTGGGACCCTTGGGTTCATACCATCCTGTTTATCCAACTAGGGTTGTAGCTTAGCTAGTAGTAATAGTAATAAGGGTAATGGCAGCGGGTATAATAGTAGCCAAAGTTTAGCAGCCAAAGAGTTCCACTACCGGTTGTGTAACTGTGGTTCAAGGTAGTAGTTGGTATAGTTGTAGATTTGGGCAGCCGGCGTCCCCAGCATTCCTTTTGTTTCTTTGTTTTCGAGAGAGAGAGAGAGAGAGAGAGAGAGAGAGAGAGAGAGAGAGAGAGAGAGAGAGAGAGAGAATGGTTATTTGAATAGGGGGAAGTAAATTACGTTGGGAACTAACTGGCTTTTGATCGTAAACATCGGCCTAAAATAAATGTTAGATATATCTAATTACCTTTCGATGAAAAAAAAAAAATCTTATTATTGCACGAAAAAAAAAACACATTAAATAAATGCTTACTTTTAAACTCTGCTGTAGAAATAAAAAAAAATTAGGATACTGATAATTAGCTGATTTTAGGTACAGTTTAAACCTGAACTGTACCGATAGCTTCCCCGTGATTCATTTACCTCTCTCTCTCTCTCTCTCTCTCTCTCTCTCTCTCTCTCTCTCTCTCTCTCTCTCTCTCTCTCTCTCTCTCTCTCTCTCTCTCTCTCAGCCCTGTGGCCTTGCAGTACTGTGAAATGTGTATATCATATTCATTATTATTTTTGTTATTATTATTATAAATATTATTATTAAAGAGATGAACATGACCCCTAAAGAGCTGGCCCCAATAAATTCAGAATATATATATATATATATATATATATATATATATATATATATATATATATATATATATATATATATATATATATATATATATATATATATATATATATATATATTATATATATATATAAAACCAAGTTATAAATTAAAACCTATATTAGATAGAATTGCATTTTATTTATTATATAGTATATATATATATATATAT